>NC_042616.1:811159480-811306599 GCF_901001135.1 Rhinatrema bivittatum | reverse complement strand
CTGGGGGAAAGTTTGCCTGATCCTGGCTCTTCTAAAGGTCTTGTCCCGGGGGGGTGAGGGGGCCGTTTGCCCGTGAAATTTCGTCTCGCCTGACGCTCCACAGTAACGCAGGGGTAAGAGTAGGTGGTAAATTAGCAGGTTAAACACGCGGCAAAACTGCAGGTTAAAAAGGCGATAATCGGGGCGCGCGTTACTGTATGGGAGGGAATAGCTAATCCAATCGATTACATACCATATACATGCCGCGGGCGAAAAGGGTTACCTGTTGATTTAAAGAATCGGTAAGGATGGGTTAAAAGGGATAGTGAATCGCGGGTTGGACTTGCGCGGCCAAATTGTGGGTAAAAAGCGGGTTAGAAGCAGGGTAACCGCGGCTGCACTTTACTGTATCGGCCTGATAGTAATGACAAATGGTCCATCCCGTCTGCTCAGCAAGCTGCTTATAGTTGTAGCTGTTGCTCTGCAGGTTACCCCCATGCACCCTTTCCTTCATTTCCACCTGTAGCCTTTAGCGATCCACTGTGTTTATCCCATGCCCTTTCGAATGTTTATTGTTTTTGTCCTCACCACCTCTTCCGGAAGGACATTCCAGACATCCATCACCCTCTCCCTGAATAAATATTTACTAATGTTGGTTCTGAGTCTAGAGTTTCATTTCATGATCCCTAGTTCTAAGAACATAAGAAATTGCCATGCTGGGTCAGACCAAGGGTCCATCAAGCCCAGCATCCTGTTTCCAACAGAGGCCAAAACCAGGCCACAAGAACCTGGCAAGTACCCAAAAACTAAGAAGATCCCATGCTACTGATGCAATTAATAGCAGTGGCTATTCCCTAAGTAAAATTGATTAATAGCCATTAATGGACTTCTCCTCCAAGAACTTATCCAAACCTTTTTTGAACCCAGCTACACTGACTGCACTAACCACCTCCTCTGGCAACAAATTCCGGAGCTGTATTGTGCGTTGAGTGAAAAAGAATTTTCTCAGATTAGTCTAATTGCCTTTCTAACAAAAAAGATTCAAGTTCATGCATTATTAAAACCTTTCAGGTATCTGAAGGTCTGTATCATATCTCACCTGCATCTCCTCTCTTCCAGGATATATAATACATATTTAGATCCTTCAGTCTCTGATCTTAAGCCGGTTCATGGAGACCCTACACCAGGGGTCGGGAACCTTTTTGGCTGAGAGAGCCATGAACGCCACATATTTTAAAATGTAATTCCGTGAGAGCCATACTAACTACAACCCCCCACCCTCCTGACTCCCTCAAGACCTACCAAATTAATTTACTACAACCCCCTACTCTCCTGACGCCCCCAAGACCTGCCGAATTAATTTACTACAACCCCCCACCCCCCTACCCCCCCCCCCCCCCCAAGACCTGCCAAAAGTCCCTGGTGATCCAGCCGGGGTCCAGGGCTCACAGACAAATCTTTAATAAAAAAGTAAAAATCTAACAAAAACCCCCACCCTCCGACGCCCACAAGACCTCCAAAATTAATTTACTACAACCCCCACCCTCCTGCCCCCCCCAAGACCTACCAAAAGTCCCTGGTGGTCCAGCGGGGGTCCGGGAGCGATCTCCTGGACTTGGGCTGTTGGCTGCCAGTAGTCAAAATGGCACCGACGGCCCTTTGCCCTCACTATGTCACTGGGGTCGACCAATGGCGGCGGTAGCCCCTGTGACATAGTAAGGGCAAAGGGCCGTCGACGCCATTTTGATTACTGGCAGCCGACGGCCCTTTGCCTTTACTATGTCACAGGGGCTACTGCCGCCATTGGTCGACCCCAGTGACATAGTAAGGGCAAAGGGCCGTCTGCGCCATTTTGACTACTGGCAGCCGACAGCCCAAGTCCAGGAGATCGCTCCTGGACCCCCAGGGTCTTTTGGCAGGTCTTGGGGGGGGGGGGGCAGGGGGGGGGGGGTTGTAGTAAATTAATTTTGGAGGTCTTGAGGGGCGTCAGGAGGGGGGGGGATTTTGTTAGATTTTTACTTTATTAAAGATTTGTCTGCGAGCCAGATGCAACCATCAAAAGAGCCATATCTGGCTCCCGAGCCATAGGTTCCTGACCCCTGCCCTACACCATTTTGGTCAGCCTTCTCTGGACCACCTCTATCTTGTCTCTATCCTTTTTTAGCTATAGGCTCCAGAACTGAGCCCAGGTGAGGTCTGTTTGCAGAATTGGCCGTTCACTTTTTCTATTGTGGGTACTGGCCCCATTCTGATAGACCTCCCTCCCATATAAAAGAGATTGATTGAATCAAATAATTTTAATTGTTTTGCTGGGAGGAAGGGTGCTTATATTTGGCCAGAGGTTTCTTTATTGCATATAGGGCTCTGAGGTTTTTTTTCTTCCAGATGCACATAGTCTCATCCAAGGTATGTACTGTATATTCTAGGGCATATTCATTGTGAATGTCCTGTAAATCTGACTGGCTGGGGGTCCTCCAGGTCAGGTTTGGGAACCACTATTCTAAGTTATACTCAGCTTCTTGTTTGTTTAGGCAGAATCTGAGATTTTTTGGCCTTTTTTTTCCAAAAACATAATTTTTTGCCTTTTCTAGGTTTGCTCATAGGGCCCATGATTTGCAGATCTCTAGCAGGTTTAGGTTCTCCTTTAGTAACACAGTAATGACAGCAGAAAAAGCCCAAATGGTCCAGCTAAGTCTGCCTAGCTAGCAGTTTGCTTATGGTGGTGACTGCCGCTCCGTGCAAGTCACCCCCGTGCTTTCTGTTAAGGGACTGACCGTGGTGGTGAATACAATGACCAGATCATCTGTATATAGCAGACCTTGATCTCCGCAGTCCTGTGGGGCGTACCAAAATAGATACTGAAGAGGGTGGGATTCCGGCTGCATCTTTTCTCACACTTCATTCCTCCCACCTGACACCAGCTGGCTGCAGGTTGCTCATTTTTACATGGATTTAATAATTAAATCACAGTTTTCCCCCAGTTCCAGTTTGCAGCAGTTGAGACCAGGATGCCAGATAGAATCAGAAGCTTTTGTAACTTCACTAAAACCTGCAGCTATTCTCCCTGAGGGTTTTGTTTTAAAGTTGGTTCTCTGGTGTGGGAGGAGCCCAGTCTGACTTCTTGGCAGAGCTTTGCTATTTGTTAGGGATTGTAGTTTTTGAGGGAAGTACAGAGCAGTTTGCTAATGTTCCTGTTATTTAGATTGCTGGTATCACCATAGCTGTAGACTGGTGTAACCGGCCCTCTTACTGGGGCCAGGCCCTAGAATCAGGTTGAATAGTTTTACTTGTGCTGCCAAAATAATGCCTAAAGTGGTCCCAAAAAAAGGAAACAAAATAGTAATAAGATTAAATGACAGGGTACAGAGAGGATAAGGAGGCCCAGTGCTAGGCTGTGGTGGTGATGTGTATGGTCTCTGGTCTGATTACACTTCGGGCCTGCTGGTAGGATACAGCAGAGTTTGCTGCTTGGTTCCTGCTTACCGTATTCTTTTGGGGGAAAGGCTTCCAGTTTCTAGGTTACTTATGAAAATGTGCATCTCTCTGATCGCCTCCTTCTTATAACGTGCAGGAGGAAATGCCTTTCTGCTTCCCTGCTGCTGCCTTGCGCAGAGTCTGGCTCGGTGGGATTTCCCGTTCAGTGTTTGTCTGCCTGTGATCACGTAGTCTTTATTCAAGGAAGGTCTTGACCCGGGTGGGGGGGTAGGATTCTGTTAGCATCCAGTTTGCCTCTAATCCTTGCTCTCTCCCCATGTCTCACTGAGGGCCTAGACGAATAACCTTATATCCCTATGCTTGAGTGTGAATTCCAGCTCTGCAACTCATCCAATCCTGTGAGCATGGAGAAATCACGCCAAAGCTTTGCTTCAGGATTCAGTGAAATTACTGCACGAACTGTCCCTTGCTTCCCGGTAATGCTTTTTTCTGACTGCGCCTATCACTGCTACTTCTTAGCATTTCTATAGCGCTACATGATGTACGCAGCACTGTGCACACACCACGTAAGAGACAGTCTCTTCTCAAAAGAGCTTACAATCTCATCAGGCAAACATAAATGGCAAAAAAGACTTGGGAGTTTCATACAGCAGGACAACGGTTAAAATTAGTTAGTTAATGAGGCTGCAGGCAGTCAATCGGGCTTAAGATTTAAAAGCAACCTCAAAGAGGTGGACTTTTTTAGATGGGATTTAAGCAAGGCAAGAGAGATGTTGCATTGGGTGGTCCACGGGCTTCCCCACAAACGGCCACTGTTGCCGGTTCCTGATGCCGCCACATCCAGTCAACCCTGATGCAACACGTGGCAGGACACCGCCGACTCTTCCCGGTGCTGTCCTTAGGCGTGTGCACACCCAACATCCCCAAACTTAAAGGGCCTGTAGTGGGAAATCCCCCAGGGCACCCATGGATAACATCACAAGCCTTGGCCTATATAAGGCCCCTCGCTCCCTGTCGTCCTCACCTCGGCAACAGGTCTCCTTACAGTCCTTGTAGTGTGAGTTGCTCAGCATTCCCCTGCTTACATTCTCAACTTCCTGCGTTCCTTATCTTCTTTTCCTGGTCTTTGGCACTGTCCTTAGTTCTAGTGGTCTTCATCATCTTTATTCTTCAGTTCTCGTGGGCAGTTCTTATAAGAACATAAGAAAATGCCATACTGGGTCAGACCAAGGGTCCATCAAGCCCAGCATCCTGTTTCCAACAGTGGCCAATCCAGGCCATAAGAACCTGGCAAGTTCCCAAAACTAAGTCTATTCCATGTAACCATTGCTAATGGCAGTGGCTATTCTCTAAGTGAACTTAATAGCAGGTACTGGACTTCTCCTCCAAGAACTTATCCAATCCTTTTTTAAACACAGCTATACTAACTGCACGAACCACATTCTCTGGCAACAAATTCCAGAGTTTAATTGTGCGTTGAGTAAAAAAGAACTTTCTCCGATTAGTTTTAAATGTGCCCCATGCTAACTTCATGGAGTGCCCCCTAGTCTTTCTACTATCCGAAAGAGTAAATAACCGATTCACATCTACCCGTTCTAGACCTCTCAATATTTTAAACACCTCTATCATATCCCCCTCAGCCGTCTCTTCTCCAAGCTGAAAAGTCCTAATCTCTTTAGTCTTTCCTCACAGGGGAGCTGTTCCATTCCCCTTATCATTTTGGTAGCCCTTCTCTGTACCTTCTCCATCGCAATTATATCTTTTTTGAGATGTGGCGACCAGAACTGTACACAGTATTCAAGGTGTGGTCTCACCATGGAGCGATACAGAGGCATTATGACATTTTCTGTTTTATTCACCATTCCCTTCCTAATAATTCCCAACTTTCTGTTTGCTTTTTTGACTGCCGCAGCACACTGAACCAACGATTTCAATGGGTTATCCACTATGACACCTAGATCTCTTTCTTGGGTTGTAGCACCTAATATGGAACCCAACATTGTGTAATTATAGCATGGGTTATTTTTCCCTATATGCATCACCTTGCATTTATCCACATTAAATTTCATCTGCCATTTGGATGCCCAATTTTCCAGTCTCACAAGGTCTTCCTGCAATTTATCACAATCTGCTTGTGATTTAATTACTCTGAACAATTTTGTGTCATCTGCAAATTTTATTATCTCACTCGTCGTATTCCTTTCCAGATCATTTATAAATATATTGAAAAGTAAGGGTCCCAATACAGATCCCTGAGGCACTCCACTGTCCACTCCCTTCCACTGAAAAAATTGTCCATTTAATCCTACTCTGTTTCCTGTCTTTTAGCATTCTACGTCTCCTTGCCCTGCCTATCTGTCCCGCCTTTCTTTGGAAATGTGCCCAGTATTGACCTTGGCTTGCTTCCTGGACCTTCTTCAAATGCCACCTGCCGCTGACCACTGCCTGCCTCCTGCACATTCTCTGAATGCCGTCTGCCACTGACCACTGCCTGCCTCCTGGACATTCTCAAACGCTTCCTGCCTCTGAATTCACCTGTATGACGCAGCCTCCTCTACAGATCTTCTGACCATCACCAGAGGCCCCCACCTAAGACCTGCCAGCCCTGGCACCCAGAGGCTCAGCCAGAGGGAAACGTAGGCTGGTATAGGCAAAGCTCCCGTTCCCTGTACGTACCAGGATCAGTCCAGACGGTGGGTTATGTCCCCCGTCCAGCAGATGGAGTCAGAACAGACTTTGAGGGCGTCACCATATTAACCAGTGCACCCTCTGCTGGAGCCCAGTATCTTTCTGACTCCAGCAGATGAGAGTTGGGGGAACCAGTGGCTTCCCCGGGGTGACAGGGTTTAGTTTGTATTTTCTTCTTTATCTTCCTGTCACTTTCCTTCAGGCTTTTTGGATCAAGTTTAAAAGTTAATTTTTTTTTTTTCCAACTTTTGGGGAGGCGTGTCCCTTCTCTCCGAGCAGGTCTCTCAGGGACCCACCCGAATTAGGGAAGCTTGGGTACATCCCACCGTCTGGACTGATCCTGATACGTACAGGGAAAAGAAAATTATTCCTTACCTGCTAATTTTCGTTCCTGTAGTACCATGGATCAGTCCAGACGCCCACCACTCTGGGATTTTGGCTCCTGCTCGGGTTCTTAACTGTAGCTGTCTCCTGTCTTTTTCAATTTGTTTCTTGATGTTCACAGCTCCCTACAAGTTGGCTGTTTGGGGCCTATTGTTGGCTGTTTCTTGTTATATTCTCTGTTCATTTATGGTTAAGTGCACTTGATCCAAACTGTTTTTTGCTCTACTTGGGCTTTGCTATTCGTTATACTGAGCTCCAGCAGAGGGTGTACTGGTTAATATGGTGACGCCCTCAAAGTCTGTTCTGACTCCATCTGCTGGACGGGGGACATAACCCACCGTCTGGACTGATCCATGGTACTACAGGAACGAAAATTAGCAGGTAAGGAATAATTTTCTTTTGGGCCTCTGCCTCTTATGACGCCATCTGTCGACGGTAGGTACCTGTAAGGCTCCATCCTGCAGGTCGTGCCAACTCCACCTTGGTCCAAGTGTCCATGCCTGCAACAAGATACAATTGCTGAAGTTGGCACAATACCTAAAGTGAGCTGTTCTCATTCGCTGAGGAGAAGCAGGAGGGTAATCCTCACAAATGGATGACATTTTCAGATGGAGCGTAGCCTGGAACTTTTATCTCAAAGTTTCTAGAACTCTGAGCTCATCCCAGTGGCCATGTGCAGCAGGCCTAGTGCCACACGTCCATGCAGGAGCCCTCCACTTGCAGATCTTCGCTTTTCTGCATCCATGGGATATTTAGTCTTCCCAATCTGGCAAGACTCACTTCATTACAAAGTTCCACAGTTTATTTCTCCTCTATAAGGAATCCTCAAGTGGGTTTTTAGGTACTGTGCACCAGGGAGGGATATCATCCATTCCTCACTCGAGTCCTTTGATTATGTTAGTTTTCCATCCAATTCCACTTATGGATAAGTCAACCAATAGCTTTAAACTGTGGCCAGTGTACAAAATGGTCATGACTATCACAGATCCCCAAAAGAGATGTGTCCTGTACCTGGAAGCTAGTCATGACAGCTGGGGACATCGCCTCTGTGTGACCAGGACCCCTAGAGAGCAACGGTCCCAGCTTGATCTTATGGAAAAGCATTTCATGTACTCTAATTCCGGCCCATTGGAGGTATCACCATCAATCGACATGGGAGCCAACAGGGAGGCTGGTGCTGCATTGACATCAAGAGAACATTGAGCCACCTCAATATCGAGCACTGGAAAGGACCAGAATGGCAGACCCTCCACTATCTTCTACTCAAAGAAGGCGAATGCGCTCTTCAGTTCCAGCATTGAGGAGCTTTGATGGAGAGCCTCCAGCAAATGCCAAAAAGCATTGGCATTAGTTTGTGTCGATACACGATGCCAGGAGCAAGGATATTCTGGCTGAGGCTGTGAAAGTGCCAAAGCATTCCCATAAAAGTTCATCCTTGACGCATTCTCTGGAATCTTAAGTCTTCAGGGGTCCAGGTGTCTACCCTCAGTACTCCTCTAGTTATTCAGGAAGATATGACCTCCTATCCCTACCTCCCAATTTGCACTAGCATTGGCAGTCTTCAAGAAGGAGCTGAACAGAAAGATCCAGCGGGCCTTAGAAAGAGTGCTGCAACATATTGGTGTTCCTACATCGAGAGCATCACTATCAATGCAGACCAACATTGAGCTGGAACTGGAGGCCCTACAGCAGCTCAATACCAATGTCGGTTCTCCGATTGGATGTTCCTCTAAATGACCTCCAAACCCTGCTTGGGGGTTCTCTCAGCATCAGGAACTCTCCTCCCTCTTAAAGATCAATGTGGTCGAACCCATTCCAGGAGAAAGAGGGAAGAAATTTTACTCCAAGTATTTCTGATTCCAAGGAAAACAGAAGGAGCCTGTTTCATCCCAGATCTAAGGGCCTTAAACAGATTCATAAACAGAGAAAAGTTCAAGATGGTTTCCCAGGGCACCTTGATTCCCTTACTAGAAAAAGTAAGGGAGAAAAATCAGCTCTCTTGATCTGAAGGATCCTTACCCCTACGAACAGATATTTCCAGACACAGGAAATATCTCCAGGACTGTTACCTCCAGTACTGTGTGCTGTTTTACCTAGAGTTAGCCTCACATGTGTCTTTTACTAAATATTTTGCCATAGTAGCAGCACACCTACATAGATGGGGTGCACGTGTTTTCCTACCTGAACGATTGACTGGTCAAGAGCACATCTCAGACAAGGGCCACAGAATCAATGTGTAGAACCATTTGGTTGTTGCAGTAGGGTTTGTTTTTAACTACCCCAAGTCCCACTTGAACCCGTCATCTCAATTGGGAGTTTATAGGAACATTAAATATGACTTAGGTGAGTGTCTTCCTCCCATATCACAGGGCTATCACACCAATGTCCACAGTGGAGAGGATTCAGGATGGTGAGCAAGTATCAGAATGGAATATATTGTTGTTGGGCCCCATGATATCAACAGTCTGTATTACACCAATGGCACATTTCTACTTGAGAAGAGCCAAATGGACCCTTAGATCACAGTGGATTCAATCTATTCAAGATTTTCGAGACAGCATCCATGTCACACAGCTGCTCAAGGACACTGTCCTAGTGGCATATTCGGTCCAATCTGACCAGACTCTTCCAAACTCTTTCCATCCAAACTGTTCTAACCACCAATGTTTCCAACCTGGGGTGGAGAGTCCACCTAGAGGGACTTTGCAGCCAAGGACTTTAGTCTGATAAGGAAAACTTCATCAGATAAACTTCCTAGACTACAGGCAGTTCAATATGCTCGGAAGGCTTTCAGAAATCAGAAGGCCAACAAAATAATTCTTGTTCATCTGGACAATCGGGTCACATGTTCTACATCAACAAGCAGGAGACTATCCAGATGTGGGCCTGGGCCATCTCCCAAGGGATGGTCCTCAGTGCCATGGATCTGGCATGTGAGGAGAATGTCCTGGTGGACAGAGTTGAATCCTGGAATCCTACAAATGGTCCCTGAATCAGAGGAGTAGGAAACCAAATATCCCATGAGTGGGACACACCCATAGGTAGATCTGTTTGAGTCTCCACAGAACAGGAAGATCCCACTCTTGTCGTCCAAGAAAGGAAATTAAGGCAAACTATCCTCTGTTGGCTTTGTCCTCTATTGAGACTAGGACCTGCTGTATGCATACCCTCCAAAGCCATTTGTTGTGAAGACCTTGTTGAAGCTCAGAAGAGGCAGGGGGACAAAAATTCTTATAGCACCCTTTTGGCCGAGAGAGATTTGGATTCCCACTCCTGCAGTAGTTATCTATCAGCTATCTCATTAGGGTGAGGAATTTCCCAGCCTTCGTCACTGAGGATCAGGGGCTGTTACACCGTGCCAACATTTGTTCCCTTGCTCTCACAGCCTCTGTTGTAGAGAGGGTACTTTTTATAGCTTCTAGTTCTTTCAGAAGTGTCTTGGATCCTTCTAGCTTCATGGAAGGACTCCACGAGGAAGTCCTAGGGTCCAAAATGGAAGAGGTTTACCTTTTTGATATGAAGAAAAAGGTCCTAGACCCTTTCTCCTGCTCCACACAAAAACTGCTTGATTACGCTGGGGAACACAACTTTCATTGAGTTAGATCTGACACTTGTTTTTGACTAACTTTTGACATCTGAATCCAAAAATGACCCCAGTTTTTCTCTATCACGTCAACTTTTTAAGGTACAGGATACCCTCTCTTTGTCCCAAAAATCATACAAAATGTACATACAAAGGAAATACAAGAAAAAATTACCTGAACATACTGTTTATTTAGTTATTTTATTCATACAAAGGCTATATATTGTTACTGTAAGTCAAATTGTGTACATGTAGTAAGGTTCTGCTACCAAACATACATATTAAGGGAAAAATTTACGCTTATAGCTTTTCCGGCAGTGTTCAATCTGTGGACAATCTCACCTGATGCTCCAACAATAGTCAGCATTCATATGTACATCCCATCTACCCTCATACTATGCCTCCATGACCTTCAAATCTTGGTGGAATCGTTCACCTTGCTCATCACTGACTGAACCAAGGTTTTTCAGGAAGTCAGCAAGATGGCTATGCATAAAATGTACCTTGATGCTCATGTTGCAACGAAGTATTTTGAAGCTCTGGGAGTTTCTGGACAATTTTGTGCTCGTGTATTTCCAAGAAAGCCCTTGACAAGGTTTTTGAATGACAACTAAGCATTCTTTTGGAGTTCTGACATTATCCCAATGAAATGTTCATCTTTAATGAGCTGCTGGTAATACTTATGCGAAGCACTAAGATAGGCTGTTTATCGCAAAGTGCGCTATTACCATAAAACACACCTCTTTTCCTATCGCATGCGATATTTAGTGCATTTTCATAAATCCAGGCCTAAGAGAGGCTGTAGAGAAAGCAAAATTGCTTACCTTGTAATAGGTGTTATCCCAGGACAGCAGGATGTAGTCCTCACATATGGGTGACATCAGTAATGGAGCCCTATACGGAAAAACTTCTGTCAAAGTTTCTAGAAACTTTTGACTGGCACAGTGTGCCCACTGAGCATGCTCAACATGCCATGATATTCCTGGCCACAGGGGTCTCCCTTCAGTCTTTTTTGTAGCAATTTGCGTTAGCCAAAAATAAAATAATAAAACGTATTGGACCCAACTCCACGGGGTGGCGGGTGGGTTTCGTGAGGACTACATCCTGCTGTCCTGGGATAACACCTATTACAAGGTAAGCAATTTTGCTTTATCCCAGGACAAGCAGGATGCTAGTCCTCACATATGGGTGATTAGCAAGCTAAAGGCTGCATCATCTTTGTGTTGGACCAACAGCAGACAACTTGTACAACAAGCACAACAACTGGTGTACTGTTGGGAAAAATGAGGCAGCCTGAAATCACGAATAGTTGGACGTGGAAGGAGTTGGATTATGCTGGAAACAAGTTCTTTAAGACAGATTGCCCATAGGCCGAATCTTGTCAACCTTCCTTGTCGAGACAGTAGTGGGCCGCGAAGGTGTGAAGAGAACTCCATGTTGCGGCTTTACATATGTCAGCTATTGGCACTGAGCGATAGTGTGCTACTGAGGTTGACATTGCTCTTACTGAATGTGCCTTTACTCGCCCTTGGAGAGGAAGGCCTGCTTTTTCACAGCAAAACTGTATGCAATCTGCTAACCAGTTGGAAAGAGTATGTTTGCCCACTGCTTTACTCGGTTTGTTTGGATCATAAGATACAAAGAGTTGAGTGGATTTCCTGTGGACTGCAGTGCGGTCTAAGTAAAATGCTAGTGCACGTTTACAGTCCAAGGTATGTAAGGCTCGTTCTCCTTGGTGAGAGTGAGGTCTTGGAAAGAATGTGGGTAAAACTATGGATTGGTTCAAGTGGAATTCCATGACAATCTTGGGAAGGAATTTTGGATGTGTACGGAGAACCACTCTGTCATGTAGGAATTTTGTATAAGGTGAGAACGTGACAAGTGCTTGTAACTCACTAACCCCTTCTAGCCGATGGTGAGAATTTAAGATCACAGGAATTCATGGGTTTGAAGGGAGAACGCATGAGTCTTGTTAAGACCAGATTCAGGTCCCATTCTGTGACTGGTGGCCGAATTGGTGGTTTAAGTTGAGTTAAACATCTCATGAACCTGCCTACGAGAGGTTGTGCAGATATTGGTGCATCTCCCATCTTGTTATGGTAAGCTGAGATTGCACTTAAATGGACTCTAACAGAAGAGATCTGGAGACCAGAGTCTGAAAGATGGAATAAGTAGTCTAGTATAGAAGTTGTGGGGCAGGTGAAAGGATCAATATTCCTTTGCCCGCACCACAAAGCAAACCTTTTCCATTTCGAAGAATAATTCTTTCGTGTTGAAGGTTTACATGAAGCTATAAGCACTTGAGATACATTGGTTGTAAAATCAAGCTTTCAACATCCATGCTGTCAGGGATAGGGATTGAAGGTTGAGATGGCGCAACCGACCCTGGTCCTGAGTTATGAGAGTGGGAGCTACACCCAGGCGAATTGGATCTTTGATCGATAGGTCTAGAAGTGTGGGAAACCATACTTGTCGAGGCCAATGCGGGGCTATGAGTATCATGGACCCCTTGTCCTGTTGTAGCTTCACTAGAATTTTGATTATGAGCGGTATCAGAGGATACGCGTATAGAAGGCCCGAGTTCCAAGGGTGAGCAAAGGCGTCCTTGGCTGGCTGGTTTTTCTGTTTGTGTAGAGAACAGAATTTGTCCACTTTGTGATATGCAAAGAGGTCTATTGTTGGTTGTCCCCAACGTTGAAATATCTTGGTCGTTACTAGGGGGTCCAGAGACCACTCGTGAGGTTGGAACTGACTTCTGAGGCGATCTGCAACCACGTTGTGAATGCCTGCCAGATAAGTGGCCCGGAGAAACATTGAGTGTGTCAGGGCCCGGTCCCAAATCTGTGCACCTTCTTGACAAAGGAGATACGAGCCCGTACCTCCCTGTTTGTTGATGTACCACATGGCTACTGTGTTGCTTATCTGTATCAGAACAGTTTTGTGGGAAAGGCAGTCCTTGAACGCGTGTAGCGCATAACGTATAGCTCGAAGCTCTAGGAAGTTTATCTGAAATGTAGCCTCGAGTTTTGTCCAAGTACCTTGGGTCTGCAGATGGCCAATGTGTGCTCCCCAGCCTAAGGTGGATGCATCTGTAGTTAATATCACTTGCATAATTGGTTCTTGGAAAGGTAGGCCCTTGAGCAAGTTGTCCATGTTTGTCCACTAGAGGAGCGAGGAGTGTAGTTCTTGAGTTACTTGGATAGGGGAAGACATTGGTTGAATGGCTTGTATCCATCGACTTTTGAGCATCCATTGAGTGAGTCTCATAGCTAATCTGGCCTTAGGAGTGACGTGGAGGCCATGTGACCCAATAGTGTGAGACATTGATGCGCTGTTATTTGTGTGCATGCTCATAGAGAGCCTGTTAACGAGGCTAGTGTCTGTGCACGGTCCTTTGGTAGGAAAGCTTTTGCTGTTATGGTGTTTAATTCTGCTCCGATGAACTGTAACAGGTGAGATGGTGTGAAGTGGGATTTCTGGTAGTTGATGAGGAATCCCAAGGAATGGAGTAGATTTATTGTGAGTTTGAGAGAATTGAGAGCTCCTTGTTTTGTTTGACTCCTGATGAGCCAATTGTCCAGATAAGGAAACACATGCACGCCTTGCTTGTGTAAGTGAGCCGCTGCCACTTCTTGACTCTTTGTGAATACTCGAGGTGCTGAGGCAAGGCCGAATGCTAGTACCCTGTATTGGAAATGTTGAGTACCCACGAGGAATCATAGATACTTGCGATGAGGAGGGAATATGGGAATGTGAGCGTAAGCATCTTGAAGATCCAGAAAACAGAGCCAATCTCCCTTCTGAAGTAGAGGTAATGTGGTGCCTAGAGAAACCATCCTGAATTTTTCTTTTCTCAGAAATTTGTTGAGATTTCTGAGGTCTAGGATGGGACGTAGGCCTCCAGTTTTCTTTGGAATGAGGAAATAACGGGAGTAGAATCCTCTGCCCTGCTGAGGTCGGGGAACTGGTTCCACGGCCCTGGCTCTAAGAACATAAGAAATTGCCATGCTGGGTCAGACCAAGGGTCCATCAAGCCCAGCATCCTGTTTCCAACAGAGGCCAAACCAGGCCACAAGAACCTGGCAATTACCCAAACACCTAGAAGATCCCATGCTACTGATGCAATTTATAGCAGTGGCTATTCCCTAAGTAAACTTAGGGTAGATAATTCTGTTTGTAGAAGTGTGGATTGGTCGTTTACTGTCCAAAACAAGGTGGGAGGAGTGTCGTTTGGTACAGTAAGAAAATCCAAGTGGTACCCCTGAGATGTGATAGAAAGTACCCATTGGTCTGTGGTGGTGGAAGAATGTGATCAGACCACCTACTGGTATTTCTGGTGTCGGATTGGTGGAGAGGCTGCTGTTCCCTGGGATCACTTCAAAACCCCGATGTGGATCCTGTCTGTGGAGGGGGTTGTGGTCTGGCTGCTCTTGGTTGTCTAGGTTGTGACCTTTGAGGTGTCCTAGATGAGCATCCACGGGTAGGAGGTGGATAATATCGCCTCGGCCTGTAGTATGGGCGCTTGGACTCTTTTCTTGGGAGTCTTCTTGATGATTGAGACTCTTGAGGTATAGATGACTATTGTTTTAGAGTTTCTGGATGTTCTTTCAACAGAGAAACTGCTTCTTTAACTTTATCCCCAAACAGGTTGTCTCCTACACAAGGGAAATCTGCTAGTTTGTCCTGTATTTCAGGTCTTAGGTCAGATGCCTTAAGCCAGGCCCATCGTCGAGCACTGATACCAGTGGCAGACATCCTGGATGCAGTTTCGAAGGAGTCGTACACTGCACGAACCTCATGTTTGCCCGCCTCTAGGCCTTTGTGAATTATGGTTGAAAAGGATTCTTGAAGTTGCTGGGGAAGATCTTCAGAGAGTTCCTGTATTTGTTTCCATAGGTTCCGCTGGTATTGCATCATATACAGTCGGTAGGCCGCAATCCTGGACACCAACATAGAACCTTGAAACATTTTTCTACCAATGTTGTCTAGGAACCTATTATCTTTGACTGGTGGGGTTGATGAGTGAGTTTTTACTCTTTTTGACTTTTTCTGCGCTGACTCAACTACCACTGACTGGTGAGGTAATTGAGCCTTTTGAAAGCCTGGGATGTGCTGGACCAAGTATGTTGCATCCATCCTCTTGTTGACTAGAGGTATGGAGCAGGGATGTTCCCATAACCTGTGCAATAACTCTACCAGGACTTCATGGACTGGAACTGCCAAAACTTCCTTGGGTGGGTCCATGAATTGCAGCACTTCTAGAGTCTTTTGCCTGACGACATCCTCAGTATGTAATTGGAAGTGGATGGTATCTGCCATATCCTTGACAAAATTGGAGAATGAGAGGTCCTTCGGGGGAAATAGTCTTCTCTCTTCTGGAGGAGATGGTTCAGAGAGGATTTCCTCTGAAGAGGTTTCAGTATCTGCATCATTCCAAAGTATCCGGGTGTATGAGGCTGAAGAGGTGTAGAAGGTATAAACTCCCTTGGCCTCGATGGATGTTCCAACGGTTTTGATGGAAGTAATGGTGATATTGGTGGATGGGAGCATTGAATCCCGATGGACCTGGGATTGGGTCTGAAGTTGGTAGGTCTCTTGTAGTATCCTCTCCAGTGGGTGGTGGTATCGATGGTTCTGGAGATTTTATCGGAATGGCACCGATAAGTGTCTAGTTTTGCCAAAATCGGTGCAAAAAAAGACAAATCAGGCATTGTCATTGAGGGTGTTGGCGCTAATGATATCGGTGGAATCGTCGACAGTATCGGCAGGTTCATGGGAACTGGCGTCGATGGCATCAGTGATGTCGACGGTACTGGTGATGGCGCTGGCCTCGATGGCTGCGTTGGCATCGCATCCTGTACTGCCTGGCGGATATAGCCGTCCAGTTCCGCCCCCATAGCTGGTGAGACCAGAGCAGCTATGGGGGGAGGCAATGAAGGTGATTCCGGTACTTCCCCAGAGCCCTGAGGAAGTATGGTTCCCGGCACCGATATCAGTGGGGATCGCCTTGGGGTAGAAGACCTCGGTGGCGCGTCGTCTCTCCGAGGTTTCTTTGGTTGCGATCCAGGATCCCTCGATGGACCACCAGGTATCGGGTCGATTTCGGGATCGTGCAGCCCCCGATGCCGATGTTTTTGCTTACACTCGGTCTTTTCGATGATCGATACCGATCTGAAAGAAGAAGTAGATGGGGTTGGCGATGTCCTATCCCCTGCTTCATCTGGTCTTCACTTTTTTAGTATGACTTTGCGAATCGCTCCAGCCGAAGACGACTGTGTGGATGTTGACGTCGATGGCATTAATTGTAAATGGAACAAGTGCTCCATTTTCTCCATCTGGAGATTTCTCCCTTTCGGCACACTTTGAACAATTCAAAACATCGTGTTTCTCTCAGAGACACTTCATACACTCTAAGTGTGGGTCCGTAATGGACATATTACGGCAGCAGATCGGGCATTTTTTAAAACCCAAGGCCATGACTAATTCGGGCAGCAGTCGACGACTTGAAGGAACAAAAGGACGGTACAGAACTGGCAAAACAGAAAAACTTACCGCGATGGTAAAACACGGGAGACCCCTGCGGTTCTAAAGTTTTTCCTAAGTTTTGATAAACTTTTTTATGAGGTGAAATTCACCTCACAGGACTACTAATAACCGCGAGGCTAATGGCTCCGCGGAAAAAAGAAGAATGAAGGGAGACCCCTGTAGCCAGGAATATCATGGCATGCTGAGCATGCTCAATGGGCACACTGTGCCAGTCAAAAGTTTCTAGAAACTTTGACAGACGTTTTTCCATATAAGGCTCCATTACTTATGTCACCCATAGGTGAGGACTAGCATCCTGCTTGTCCTGGGATAAAAAATGTGATATGATAGAAGAAAACTAAATCCAGTTTTGAAATCAGCATGCCTATTTAAGTCCAAAACAGCTGAAAATTCAAACTCAAAAGGAATCATGTTAAAAATTGTCCCCCAGGATTATTCTGCATCTTACTGACTCTGGTCTTATCAGCTCAGTAACAGTAAAAAGGCAGACCCAGATCTGTTCAGCCTTTGGTTGTCAGGTTCATGCAGGACTTCCTTGATTTGACGCCTCCCACTGTTTCTTGGGACCTCAGTGTGGTATTGACCCGGCTGATAAAAGCTCCCTTTGAGCCAATTGACTCCGGTATTCTGAACTTCTTGACCTGGAAGATCGTCATTTTTGGTGTGGGTGACTTCAGCTCTAGGCTTTATCTACCTTGCACAAATGTTTTCAAGACAGGGTGGTCGTGCGCAGTCCTCCTAAGTTTTTTTTTTTTATTAAGGCGGTGTCAGCCTTCCATCTGTAAGCAATCTTCCTTCCAACATTTTTTCCTAAGCCACATGCCCTCAAAGGTGAACAACCTGGACTACAAGAGAGCTCTGGCCTTCTCCCTGGAACAGACTGAAGCCCACCCAGCATTTTATTTCTTTTCCCACCACCAAACCTGGGATTGCCATTGTAAAACACACTCTATCTAATTGGCTACCAGATTGCATCTCCTGTTCTGCCCAAACAGGCTTGAATCTGGTGTCATGTCAAGGATCAAGGTGTCAGAGCCATGACAGCAAACTCTACAGAGCAGGGACTGTCTCTTATGTGTATCTGTATAGCACAACATACATCTAGTAAAAGTAATTGAGGCCCAAATTACTACTGTAAAAATGTTCACAGGAGACAGTTCTGCAAATTCAACTCAAGAAATAGTAACACATTACGGATACCGCATACCTAATTAGAAGACATCTGCTTTGGCCTATCAGGCAATCCTATAAGCTCTCTGATCCAACCACTTTCTTCGATATGTTGGGAATACATAAAATAGCTCTAGCTTCCAACTCATGGACAGGACATCTCTTCTGTCTGCTATTTGTTCACAGCTGGGAGAAAGTGGAGTTGAAGCACCTTAAATGCTTAGTTTTAGACTTCTAATAAACAAACAATATGATGGCAGACAACACCTGTTTAATCTACCCAGTTTCATTACTAATGCAATGCCATAGACCCCATTTCCTTTCTCTTCACTTCTTCACAAAGGATCCTCTGTGCTTATCCCAGGTTTTACCCCCTCACTGCCCCACAGCTAAGGATCCTCTGTGCTTATCCCAGGCTTTACCCCTCACAGCTAAGGATCCTCTGTGCTTATCCCAGGCTTTATCCCTCACTCCCCCCACAGCTAAGGATCCTCTGTGATTATCCCAGGCTTTATCCCTCACTCCCCCACAGCTAAGGATCCTCTGTGCTTATCCCAGGCTTTATCCCTCACAGCTAAGGATCCTCTGTGCTTATCCCAGGTTTTACCCCCTCACTCCCCTCACAGCTAAGGATCCTCTGTGCTTATCCCAGGTTTTACCCCCTCACTCCCCTCACAGCTAAGGATCCTCTGTGCTTATCCCAGGCTTTATCCCTCACAGCTAAGGATCCTCTGTGCTTATCCCAGGCTTTATCCCTCACTCCCCTCACAGCTAAGGATCCTCTGTGCTTATCCCAGGTTTTACCCCCTCACAGCTAAGGATCCTCTGTGCTTATCCCAGGCTTTACCCCTCACTGCCCCACAGCTAAGGATCCTCTGTGCTTATCCCAGGCTTTACCCCTCACAGCTAAGGATCCTCTGTGCTTATCCCAGGCTTTACCCCTCAGTCCCCCACAGCTAAGGATCCTCTGTGCTTATCCCAGGCTTTACCCCTCACAGCTAAGGATCCTTTGGGCTTATCCCAGGCTTTACCCCTCACAGCTAAGGATCCTCTGTGCTTATCCCAGGCTTTATCCCTCATTCCCCCCACAGCTAAGGATCCTCTGTGCTTATCCCAGGCTTTATCCCTCATTCCCTCCTCTGTGTTTATCCCAGGCTTTATCCCTCACTCCCCCCACAGCTGATTCTCTGTGCTTATCTTAGGCTTTACCCATCACAGCTAAGGATCCTCTGTGCTTATCCCAGGCTTTACCCCTCACAGCTAAGGATCCTCTGTGCTTATCCCAGGCTTTATCCCTCATTCCCCCTACAGCTAAGGATCCTCTGTGCTTATCCCAGGCTTTATCCCTCATTCCCCCCACAGCTAAGGATCCTCTGTACTTATCCCAGACTTTATCCCTCACAGCTAAAGATCCTCTGTGCTTATCCCAGGCTTTACTCCTCATTCCCCCCACAGCTAAGGACCCTCTGTGCTTATCCCAGGCTTTACCCCTCACTCCCCCACAGCTAAG
The DNA here is from genome assembly GCF_901001135.1 of Rhinatrema bivittatum. Classification (NCBI taxonomy): domain Eukaryota; kingdom Metazoa; phylum Chordata; class Amphibia; order Gymnophiona; family Rhinatrematidae; genus Rhinatrema; species Rhinatrema bivittatum. The sequence goes on along the minus strand of NC_042616.1, from coordinate 811,287,304 downwards.
GATCCTCTGTGCTTATCCCAGGCTTTACCCCTCACTCACCCCACAGCTAAGGATCCTCTGTGCTTATCCCAGGCTTTATCCCTCATTCCTACATAGCTAAGGATCCTCTGCGTTTATCCCAGGCTTTACCCCTCACTCCCCCACAGCTAAGGATCCTCTGTGCTTATCCCAGGCTTTATCCCTCATTCCTACATAGCTAAGGATCCTCTGCGTTTATCCCAGGCTTTACCCCTCACTCCCCCACAGCTAAGGATCCTCTGTGCTTATCCCAGGCTTTACCCCTCAGTCCCCCACAGCTAAGGATCCTCTGTGCTTATCCCAGGCTTTACCCCTCACTCCCCCACAGCTAAGGATCCTCTGTGCTTATGTCAGGTTTTTAACCCTCACTCCCTCACCTTTAAGTATCCCTCACCACTTATGAGCATCTGTGTTTAGCCCAGGCCTTCTTGAATTGTGTTTCTGCCGCTACAAGGCCATTCCATATTTTCACCCCACTTTTTGAAGAAACATTTCCTTATGTTACGCCTGAGGCTGTACGTGTTAGTCTCACATGACCTTTTGAAGAAGGTTTGCTTCTTTTGTACAGTTTATCACTTCAAGGTGTTTGAATGTCTGTCCTAATTCTTCTATGTCTAGGGTATACTATGTACATTTCCATGTATTTTCAAAAGTAACTTTAACTGCGATGGTGGCACACTGAATAAACCGTTAAACAACATGAATTCAGTTGCACCTCCATGTTTTCCATCTGAGAGGATGATTTTGGAGAGCAATCTCCGAGCTGAAAGTAACTATTTTTAGTAGGTGGAACAGTTAAACGATGGAAGCAGAGAATGTGCCCAACGCTACCACTGAACACGCAGTGTGGCAACCAGCGCCTCAGAAAGCAGCCAGGAAGGGCTTACATACTGTACAGACAGGTTCTGGGCAAGCCTAGGTTTTGTTCTGTAAATCTACTTGATTACACCAAGACACTCGCTGAACGGTTATTGTAAGGACACTCCGCCCTTCTAATTAGAGCTTTAACAGTAATGGGCCTGTTGTATTATTGTGTTCTCTCTTTTGGCCATGTTTCTCTGCCCTTCACCCGCTCAGGATTTGGCCTGCTTTCCACAGCTGTACTCTCTGTGCTTGGGCCCACAGCTGTACCCCTTCCTGGTACTGGACAATGGTAAAAGAAGGACATGACATCCTACCCTTGCCAAAATCAGCAAGCTGGGTCGAGGTTTCCCCTCCAGCACTTATTGGAAAACAAAGCAGGAAAAAAGAGGTTACCTCCTATTGCCTGCATTAGCACAAGTTTTCATCCCTGCTCTGTCCCAGAAGGATGTGGGTCCTGGATAAGGGAGAATGACCTGCCCCCACCACACACACACACTTCATCAGACATGCAGGTGGGAAGCAAAGCTGCTGGCCCCCGCCGGAGCCTCCCAAGCTTTCAGCGAGATTTTGCAAGATCCACAGCTCATGCTTCGGAGTTAGACCAGCTCCTGCCGCAGTGGGCTGGCTTGCTGGTGGCTCATCCAGAGAAAGCAGACACAGTGAAAAAGTTCCAGTGACCCAAAGAAAAAGACACAGAGGCAGAATAAAGTGGCAATTTTTTTTTAAACTACAGTTACATACAGGAACTACTGAGAAACAGAATGCAGATCACAAAGAGAACAGAAGGAAACATTCCCAACATTATTAAAAACAGAAGCAGGTCTGATGCTTATAATATGCTAGAGAAAAGACCAAAAGAAAAAAAATAAAATAAAAATCTGGCTCGTTCTGAAAAGAACAGCAAGGTCTGCAAGAAGCCATTACGGCAGCTTTTTTTTTTTTTTTAAGTTTAATTTTTTTAAATTCTATATTCACTAGTTAAATAAGTTACCCCCAGTCTGAAAGGAGATTTTGGCGAGCGACCATGCGGTGGTCCTGGCAGGGAAGAATCATGCGACAATCTCTGTCTAGCTGTTCTGTCCGAGAAGATAAGGCTCGGCCACCATGAGCGACCTGTACAAGATTGTGCCGGGGAGATGGGAGCAAGGAGAAAAGTTTTGTAATATAACCACCCCCCCCCCCCACCCACCCCCAAGGATTATTTACAATTGTCTCTTCACCATCTCTCCTGCGTGGCTTCAGATGCCCATGGACTGCCGGAGAAGCGTCAGAGGGGCTGAAAGATCAACGGGCGGCCGCACGGACATGACACGGGGGATGAGTTGGACTAGAAGTAGGCACCCTCTTGCTAAAATGCACGACTGCCCTACTCTTGCAATAAAGTGCTGCTGTGGTTTTTGAACTGTTCCTTCTTATAAGGCTCTGCGTTACGTGCCTCTCTCCCCCATGTAAGGAGACTGCACGCTGACACAGATCCCACACAATCAAAAGTACTGCCTCCTGCCACCTCAGGAGGTGGGAGCGAGGATGCGCCTGAAGGTCACACCTGCTCTCAAAGTGTAAGAAATGCTCTTTTAAATGAGGTAGTGCTTCTAGCTAAGTGACCGCATCTACAGCCCTCCAAACCGTGCTATATTGGGGGGGGGGGGGGGGGGGGTTACTGCAACTCAACCATCCTTCAGCATTAGTGCACACAGGCAGCCAGCACCCCCCTTAACCTTCTCCGTCCATCTGGGCATGGCAGCTGCTGCAGGTTACCCAAATACCTGAACTTCCGTACTGTAAAGGCCACGGGGTTCATGCACACTCTACGTTAAGGCTTTCCAAGAGTGCCATGTGCTAAGCTTCGCGCCGGCAGGGCATGCCGCTTGAATGCAGCTGTCGGCAGACGGGTTCTGGACCTGCTGGGACTGGATGCAGCTCAGCTGAATTGGGAAGTCCAGTCTCGTTTACTGACAGGAAAGGAAGAAGGAAAGTCTGCCAGAGGCAAAACTCAGGAGGGCTGCAAACCGGCCCAGAGAGCCATAGCCCAAAATGGGGGGGAGAGACTAGGACTTCTCTTTTCCGAATAGTGCAAGGTTAAATGAAGGGCAATCATGCACTCCCTCCAACAGCTTCAGGGAGAAAGTGGTGGCAGAGGCAGTAGCACCCACTACAGACGTTTGCTACAGATTCCTACCAGCAACTGATGGCAAACTGGCCCATCCCTGACAGCGGGACCCAGCCAGCCTGTGCCGACAGGCCAGAGCAATCATTCCCTACCGAGGATTCAAGGCACATAGCAAACGGCAGAGAGAACATCCAGCCTACCAGGGGTTTGGTGGAAAGACTGGTGCTAAAAAGGACCTAAGCCGAGTCACTGCTCTTACACAATAAAAATGTCTAGTGAATGCAGAAGCTCCCTGCTAAGCATACAGACACAGCCTGGGTCGTCAGCCCCTCGCCTACGCTGAGTAAGGTTCCTTCTAAACCAGCTCCCACTCCACCCTCCCTGAAGTCCAGGAAGTAACTGCTCCTCCCTTGCAGGAACTGCCTAGCACTCTCTCTCCACCACCGTGACACGTCCATTAGAAAAATACATCTGGGCTTCCTGAGATCATAACCGAGAGAAAGGGTGTTAGCGTGCCTGCTGTTTATAACAATTACAGAAAGAACACTGCGGGTGGGACTTTGCCACATTCTCATCAGGATATTCTCCTAAAGCGTAAAAGGCAGAAGCAACAAACCCGGATTACTCGCTATTTATGTAACGCGTGTGCTCATCTTATACAACAAGGTTCATACTGTCCCCTCCAACAGCGATGACAAAGCGATTAAGACCAAAGGCAGAACTGAAATCTGGGACTCAAGTTTTGAATAAATGCCCCTTACCAGTTCTCGAGTCGTTTTTTCCAAAATAACCAGAAGAAACTGGGTTCTTGTACACTTCCCCAGTCTCCTATCCTGAAAAGCAGAGCTGGAGGAGGACTGAACCTGCCTGCGCCGATACAGGGCGATTACAGACGGTGAAAGAAACTAACTGGCCACGGGCCTAAGCAGGGTCCTTGTGTTTTCAGTGATCACTTCTCTAACGCCAGAAGACTCGGGTCATTCTGGTTAAGATGAATTTCTCTCCCCTGATAGAGCACTCTGGAATCTGAGCCCGGTTTTCTTATCAAGAACACAGGGCTAACCAAGCTCAGACTGTTTAAGGTGTTGATCAGGTAATGCTTAGCAAGCCTATGGGACCCTCTGTGATCATCCTGGCAGAAGGTCAAACTGCTTCCCTCAGAAATCTCTCTTTCCTGCACCCCCCACACGGATGCTGGCATGAATCCATAGCCTGAGCCTTGTAAAGGATGCTTCAAACAATCTCCACCTCATCCCACCTCCAACCAAACGAGCACCGCCAGTGCCCAGTAGGAACACGTGCCCGGTTAGTTGGTTCCTGTGCACTAGTCATGTTCTCGCTTGATATCCTCTTCCAATCAACGTGAGGTGGGTCAAAGAAAATGCATTTTCAAACAGGTCCAGCATGAACAATTTCAGAAGAAATCCACACCATTATAAATGAGCTCACCAGTGAAAGAGAATCAGACTCCAGGACTTCTGCATTTTCTGGAGCAGAGAACGGCAGAACCTGATGAGCCCTACGCCAGCGCGCTCCAGGTCACACTGACTGCTCATCAGGAGGGCGCTGTGCCGTTTCAGCAACGCTGTCTTTCCCAGGCCCAAAGATTGCAGGTTCTTCCTCAACTAGGCCATCACTCTGAGAAGAACACTTTGGAAGAGCCACCGCACCGTAACCTGATATTTTCTACAGACCCGCGGGCTGTAACCAGCTCTGGTTTAGTAAAAAAAAAAAAGAATGAGCAATGGATAAGCCTGCTGAAAATGCATCAAAAACAATATTTTACAGATCTCAACCAAGAAATCCTCAGCCAAGCACAGCAGTAAACCCCGTCCATAAGCCAAGCAGCAACTCTTCAAATTAGTTAATAGCAGCAACTCGTTTCCAAGACCGACACTTCGGCAGGAAGGGAAAGAGCGTCTTCCATGATTCCTCCTAACAGGCATTCACAGGTATAACACGATTCCAGTTTAAAGAGCTACAGCTGGCCTTCCATGATGATACGATAAAGCACAGTTTATATCCAAAGATTCACTAACCAACAACTCATCTGTAAAAAAAAAAAAAAAAAAAATTTGTAGTCCCTGGGTCAAGAGGAAAAGCATTGATTATCCGAACATTTGCCCAAGACAGTGTGGCTGTCCCCTCCCTGCCTTCCTCTTCGGCACATTCATCTCGCCTGTGCTGGAAGTTGTGATTGCAAGGCCTTCCTGCCGTCATCTTCTAAACCCTGACACCGATGACTGGTGTTCTATCACGTCTACATTCATGATTTTCTCCTGCCAGCGTTACAGCCCTAACGAGTAAAACCTTTGATTTGCTTCCCCTTCCCTGAGGTTATGTCAAACACACTCCTGCCCATCACTTCTTACTATTAGAAAAAGACCACATGAAAATCCTTACACTTGGCTGACAGTATCGTTATACGGTTCGTCCCACTCCACCCCACCGCAGTAACCTTTATTAATTTATTAACCTCCCAGTCAGCTCTTTGGGGCAGGTAATGTAAGGTCAAATAAAATAAAATATGAAAAAACAAGCATCCTCTTTTCTGCATTAAGCCCCAGACCACACAAACGGTTACATATCTGAAAAGATTTGTCCCTGGAAGATTTACCCCATGCATGATCATTTTCAAAACAATGTCACAATGCACACCTTATAACAGGGAACACGCAGAAGAGCGTCACATTCCTTGCAGGGGTGAGAGGCCGGTTCCCAATAAGCACCCATAGAGCATTGATCAGTAACGGGTGTGGTTTCAGACCATTTCCAGTGCACCTTAAACCCCAGAGAGACTCTGACCAGACTGCTGGTGTGTCTGGGACAATAGGTACAACAACGAATATAAGTGAACCAGCCGGCCACTGGCCAGGATTCACAAGACTGGCTCAACCATCAAAGCTAGCTAAAACCATCTCGCCTCCAGCCTACCAAAGTTAAGAGACTGCAGCACAGCAGGAGTGATCGCACCGTATCCTGTGGGCCAAATCTTTTAAGCTCCTGCTTATGACAAGCGTTTGAATGCTGACGTACACTTGTGCTCTTGCTATTAAGAAACTAATTTGCCCAGCATAACAGGCCAACTTCTGTGCACATTTCCATGCAGTGGCCTGGCAGCATCCCACGTTTGAGGGCAACACCAACAGCACATGCCAAGGCGTACTGAACACTTACAGACACACCAAAACGACTGTGCCCTTATCCCTACACCATTCAGCACTCCAAAACGTCCACTGCAGCTCCCATCCCCCCCAGTATTAGTCCCTTCCCATTTGCTCTGCCCTATAGGCAACCCTGAGACTACCGTGACCTACTGAGGACAACTGTGAACGGCCGTCCACCAAAGGCATATGTGAAGCTTTTCAAAGTATCCCAATTGCTCCTGTTCTGAATAGGCAGGGGTCACACCCTTGGGCTGCAGGTGCTTAAAAATAAAAAAAACCACCAAATAGTAACTCTTACTCAACCACTCCAAATCGGGTCGCTCTCTAATGCCTCTAATGGTTCAAGCGAGGTCATGGGACAGCAGCAGTGGAGAAAGGACAAATTCTTTGGTATTTTAGTTAAACAAAAGCTATGAAGCCGAGGCTACTTCAGCAGAAACAACAAAGCAGCCCGACCAAGAATGCATCATTGAAGGGGCAGCAGTGGGGCTCAGCCTGAGGGTTAAGACAGCCATGGTAGGGGGTTCGTCTGCACTGTGAGCGCGTATGGCCTCCTGAAGAGGCTACAGCCGGGTTGGTGGTCGTGGCAGATCCTCCGCTGCCTGCACCTAGCTAGCCATCTTACGTGCAAGTAAGTAAGGGCTGGCTGGGTAGTTCAGAGCCTGACATGATCGCTCTGGGACCCTGAGCATCCACAGCCCCGTGACACTATGATCTACTTTCCATAATGTTCTCACTGGAGTCCTCCCGCACCTTTCATTAGCAGCAAAAAAAAAAAAAGCTGGTGAAGCGGGATAGGTTTCAGGCACGTACATGATGCACTGGGATTTAAAACAATCTGGTACCGGAACATGGTGAATAGTGGTGTAATTGCTATCATCGCCGACAGTGTGGCACTTCCTTTGAATTGAGACACTGCCAGTCTCCCATTCAGCTTGGCAGCGACTGGCTTACAGAGCAGTAGGATACATTCCTTCTTCTGAAGCATGCCTTTATTGTACTCGGTCTCTCACAGCAGGATCATAATTGTAGGAAACTATCTATAAATAAAAAAAACACACACACACACCATTTGGTATTGTCCTCTACTTGGTCAGCCCGACTGAGTCAGGGCCTTGTAAAGCAGGGCAGGGCGCACAAAACTCCCTGCCACTACCAGCCCAAGGCAGGTGAAAGACATCTCCACCCATGCAGAATTCCTGGGAATTTCCACACCAGCTGAGCCACTTGGTGATGGGATTAGTCCATGCACAAAATACAGCTGATAAAAAGGACTCTTCTCTCTGTAGAGGGCGCCGGTCCCAGAATATCTTAACAATGGTTCAAACGAGGCCCTCCCGGAACACAGAATTCCTGGGCCAATGTGACGAGGAGGAGAATGGCCCATGCTTCAGCTCCACCCCAGCAGAATTGCTCTGCCCATAAACCACGTCCTTAATATTTAGCGTACAGAAAAGTATTTACCGTGAGCTAGGTCAACCTGCATTCCAGAGAGGCTTTGGATGTCCCCACAGTACTGCCGCCCTACCTTTTTTTTCACTAATAGCTCTGGTATTGGAGGAAGGGGAAGGTCTGTGAAAGCATGCAGGCTCCATAACAGAAGACCCAGCTCAGCAGAGGTATCGCGCTTTGGGAGGAATCGTGGGTGGGTAGCTTAAAAGAAGGAAAGCCTGCTTTCATCCACACCCAATCCCCAGCAGCTTGCCCCCGACCCCCATCGTTCCTGAGCTGCTCTTCCGGCGGGGGACAGATTCAGTCGACCAGCGGCAGGGCCCCGTTCCTCACCTCATCTCACTGAGGTCCAGTCCTAGAGTTCTCAATGTCGGTCCTGCTGACGCTGCAGAGATTGCACTGGGGATGGCACTCAAGGACTAGACCTAAAACATTGTTTTGACAAAGACTGAGGAAGAGAGAGAGAGAACCCAAAAGAGAGGCCGGATGAGCATGAGGCAGAGGGCTGCTAGAGTTTGAACACATCAAACCCAAGCAAAACCATGGGCTGATCTGCATCAATAAGATCTGCAGTCAGAAAAGGATGGGCTGGACCACTGCCAGCTGCCATCAGCCCCTCCCAAAAGTTGAATTTCCACAGTAATTCCCATGGGCAAACCCTGGCATGGCCTAGGCACACGGGGAGCACCGTCAGGTAAATCAGCCAGAGGAGGGGGTACCACCAGGCCTGTCAAACCCTTTGAACCCCCTTTTTTTTTTAAAATGCAAGCTGAAGTTTGTATCTCAGTTCCACTGTAGAAAATTCTGGGAATATCCTTGCTTGCAAATGCCACACTTGGCAGCTGCCATAGCGCCGCTGAATGCCCAGCTGCTACGTGCGCCACTAGTGGAGAGATCACTAGCAGAGCCGTCAATCCGTGGCGCTCGGACAGCTTGAGGCAACGGTTTAAGCGTTTGCTCTTCGTGGCCAACCACAAATATAATCAACGTTCCCCGATCGCTGTAAACGCTTTGTGCCTCGGCAAATGGGCCATGTCTTTGCGTGGACTCAGACGAGAGAGATGTGTGGGCGCGTGTTTGTGCGTCACGGGGCTGACCTTCTCCAGACCCTCCTTACACCATCGGTGTGGGGACTGCCGTAGAAGTGGCCTGGGGGTTTTCCCCCCCCCACCGTGGCACTGTGCGCTCAGTAGGTGGCGGCCGAAAGGCCAGAATGAGATCGTTCACAAAAGCTAGCAGCAACCGTGGATGAACTCTGTGAAAACAAAATGTCATTAAAATCTATATGGAAGACTGCCAAAACTAGTCCAAATGTAACCCCCCCCAAAAGGCCAAATTTCTATTTGTGAGATGAAAACCATGTCTGGTTAATCCCTGCTGGAATAAGCCAAATAAAAAAAAAAAAAAAAAAAAGACTTATTACAAATATATCTATGGTGATCTTATAAGCCAGGTGATGCTACCGTGAGGTTTGACCGTTTTTCTACCCTTTTCCTGTAGCTGATCTTCCAATTACAACCGAAAGCATGCTTACGTTTTTTCAAAGGTAAAACTATCCATCCACCAGGGCCAATTTTCGGCAGTGATCAGTCACAGCAGGAGAGCGGAAGCAGCAGCAAATGATTCTGGGAAGCCTGAAAGCTGCGCGTTCCCCCCCCACCAAGACTCGTGTGTCTAAGGCCACTACAGCAAGTTTGCACACTGTTCATGAATATTCGCCAGACACGATGGCAAAGCACTAGGCAACAGATAAGCGGATATCTCCATAAAGTGACAGTAAAGTGCCAGCTGTCTCAGGCCAGCCCATAATCTTACTTGTATTCCAGTTGCTTTTGGAGTGAAACCTGGGATATGGAGGGGGGCAGGTTAAGGACGGCACAGGATAGCAGTCTCCCCCGTGCAGCCACGAAACACTCAGAATAAGATGCTGTGCCGGATCAGCAGATTTCTACACTCGGGCATCCACAAGTCATCTTGGCTGAGTGCTGGGAATATTCATGAACAAAGCAGAACTCGTTAATGAGGGCCGTGTAACCCGAGGTGCCGAACTGGCTGTGCTTATGATCTGCAGGCTCTCCAAAATGATGAGCCTTGGTCAGAGCAGGGGTGCTAGTGGGAACCTGTCGGCCCACGTGGATGTGGTCAGGCCCACGTGGATCACATTTCTCTCCATGTCCAGAGGCGAGCAGCTCTGCCCTTGTCTGTAACCGGGCAATCAAACCCATATCCCTTGCAGGGAAGTCCTGACACAACATGCAGGTTTCCTTCGGCGTTCCAATTCCCCACTTTTATTCTAGTCAGAAATGTAATTGGTAATGGGTCAACAGACAAAGATACATTAGGATTCATGCCTCCTGAATTCAAACTCAAGTGATTTCTTTTTGGTTACTGAACAAAAAAGGGAGAGGGCACAAATCTCTCTTTTCAGATGAGGGAAAATAAATTCACTCAACTTCTACCTGAAGCAGAGACAGAACACTGATATGGGGCCGTGCTCTCTCTCAGCCATGCAACGAGCTCATCTGTTCTTTGCAACATGGTCCTTGTGGTAACGGAGGCTAGCGTTCCAGGGTCTCCAAGGTGCTCCCCCTATGCTCTGCCTCACAAAGAGTGCGACTTCCAGCAGTCCCTTTCCCTGCCTCCCGTTTGCCATTCTTGGTAGAAGCAGAGGGACCAGGCCTAGCTCAGCAGCTGATGTCCATGGGACCTGTAGTCAAGGGCAACCGCATTACCATGCAGATATCTGCTTTTTCAAGAATCAAAAAAAAAAAAAAAAAGCAAAGAAAATCTCCGACGCCAATGAATGCACAAGCGGCTCAGGCAGCCTTCCGAGGTAACTCTGGTTCAGTGGTGCTTTCTGGGTGCCAGGCAGCACGCCAAGGCTTGCCTATTTCTGTATCTGGAATATAAAGAGCCGGAGGTTGATGTTCTTGGCTGCCAGAAGTTTGTTACACTCCACAGAGTCTATGATGGGGAGGGGCACATAGTCCGTCTCATTGCTCTCGTTGGTGAAGACGAAGTGGTAGATCACTGGATGGATTTTCACGTCATCGTAGGGCCCCTTGAGCAGGAGGAAGGAGCACTCCATGGGCGAGTTGATCTTGCTCTTCAGGATGAGCTGGAAGGAGAGGGTGCGCTTGCACGACAGGTTGGGGTTGCGCTCCGAGTCGTTCACCCGGGCCTTGAGGACCCAGGTCTGGTTCAGCACAGTGAAGCGAGGCGTCTCGTAGTACAGCCGCGTGATGAAGTCGTCTGTTCTGTAGGGACGGAACTGAACCTCTGCAACACAAGCGGAAAGGAGAGAAGAAAGAAGGGAAAAGAAAACACAGATAGTTAGTCTCCTCCAGGGGCTCTCCTGCTGCTCCCTAGCTAGATCAAAATTACCTGTGCTGGCCCAGGGACAGGTCTTGGTGCAACATCGGAGGAACTGAAAGACATCTGATGGGTGAAATCGGACATACGTCCACGATTTGGGGCAGTGTAAAAAGCAGAGGTTTTATCCCAACAGAGCATACTCTACAAGACGGACACATTGATGTATCGAGCACGACCTTCAAAATTAGCATCAACCCTGCTTTCAAATTTTATTAACTGAAGAGATCTTGCTCTAACAAGGAGGGGAAACAAGGTGATGCCACCCCACCCCGTGGCAGCTCGATTTTTTAACTTCGCGCAGAGGAGCGTAGGGGCGTTATGCTAGTCGAAAAGTTCCTGGACAAATCAGCTCACGCCCTTCCGCCATGAAGCATCTTCAGTGGATTCAGACAACTTGCTGCCAAGCTGAAGACCAAGGCTCTCTTAGCTCCTGTCGGAAGGCTGAGCAGGGAAGAGAGGCTCTAGGCGTCATACTAAATGCTTTAACGGTCTTGCGAGAGGGAGGGCAAGGAGTGTGAGCGTCACATCCTGGGTGGGGAGGGAGGAGGGAGGCGATCACGGTGGCAGGTTTCTTGCGTGCAGGCTCATAGGCGGATGGCGAGTCGATCGGAGAGAGAGTACACTCGTGTAGGGCCATTACTGCGTGGGTACACGCATGCAGGAGCAGTGCTAGATGCAGGTGCTTGAGGATTTGGGCACCGTCCCACAGGAATGGGGGTGGGGGGGGGGGGGCGCTAGAGCAGAGAGAGACTCGTTGCTTGCACGTTAGATCAGGATGCTGGCTGTTGCTTGTGCGTACACACACGTTATATGTTTGCACGAGAACAAGTATCACACACAGACAAGGCTACGGTTCAGAGAAGAATGATTCCTTTATTCTGGTTTAAGGATACAAGGGAAGGAAAAAAAAAAAAAAAAAAAAATCAAACCCGCAGCATAGACGCCGCTGCAGGGCAAGGCCACGACAATATGCAAAACATATTCATAAGATACAAATACAGACCTTCAGCTTTTCAGTAAGGGTACAGATCACCTTTAATACATGAGAAAAGGCAGAAGACATGTGAACACAAACATTTTGTGCAGGTTGAGCATTTTCAACTTTGCAATTGCAGCATGAAAAGTTTAAAAAGAATAAATAATATATTACTGGGCCAAACCTTTAGCAGGGACGGGGAAAGGGAAAAGAACCAGGGTTGGTTTGCACACTCAGTCTTTTGGCCCTGGCGGCTCTTCATGCACAGAGGACGTGACATTTCTTATTCAGCTCCCCCCCCCCCCCTTCTTCTTCTTCACCCTCCACCCAAAACGAGCCTGGAGCTGCCCAGGCCCTCCTACGACCACCCCAGCATGCAGCTCCCACAGCCCAGGGCACGGTGATGAGCAACGTCTGCACTTTAATCCAAATCGAGTTATACAGTCTTCAGTCTACCAGCAAGAAAACGCAGGAAGGACACCAAAGGTTTACCTGTGCAACGCAGCTTGACTTGGAAGTGCTCGGCCTTTGCCAGGGGAAGCGCTGATGGGAGGACGAGACCTACAATAGCAGTGCCAACCTGGTGTTCACCCTGCTTTCCCCCCCCCCCCCCCTTTCGGCCTAGGAGTGCCATTCAGAGAACCTTGAGAAGGGCTGCCCTGGCGAACACTTCCGTGGAGCAACATGGTGGTCGTGGGGAGGTGGGACTGCTTCTTCTCGCCCCCTTCTCCTGCTCCCGCCCAGCCCAGCCTGGAGAGAAGTGCACGGCACAGGCTTCAAAAGCATGGGCTGCAAAGCGGCAAGCGGAAGCTCCCCCGACGGAAGACCAAGCGACGCAAGCACGGCTCTCATCCACCTGCCACCCCCTTCAGGAGTCAGGGAGGGCCGAAACCTCCAGTCAGCTGGAGAAAATGCCGTACCCGCCAGGGAGGTGGGCAAATAGGCGGCACTAGGCAGAGAATCGCTGAAGACGGGGGAAAATCCAGCTTCTGTACCCAGGAACGTACAAACTTACCTGCTGGGCCTGCTTCTCTGTGCCCTCTCCGCCACTCCTTCCCTCCTCCCTCCCCCCTTGCAGTTGTCAAGATTAGTACAACACTGCTTGATCATTCCTCCCCCGAGATTATTTTTAAAACCAAGTGAAAAGCAAGCACATTAAAGCCAGGATAACACTGGCAGCCATATACGCCACCCTTCTCCCAACAAATGCTGCTGGAGGAGGGAAAAAAAAAACAAAACTGTGGCAAAGCGGCCGCTGTTGTCCGCCGAGCTCACTGTGCGTGGGGCAGCGGCACCGAGATGCAGGAGCTGGAAAACACCTGTCACTGGGAATAAGAAAGATTAAAACTTTCTTCTTCAGGGTCAAGCTGGGTGAAAGGGGAAAGAAAAAAATAAGAGCGAGAGAGAGAGAGACACAAGACATGCCACATCTGAAATCCTCCTCTCACTAAACCCTGTGCCGGAGGCCTGTGAGGAGAAGACCTCGTTATCCTCCCCTGGAAGGCCAAAGCAAAAACAGAGATCATTCCACACAGTGCTCCGGGCTGCATCTTTACTAAAGCGCCTTACCTCGTCCACCGTCGTGGCTTCCTCCACGCGTCCTGCAGTCAAGCGAGCGACGGTCCCCCTCCCCCAGGCACGGCCCAGGGCTGCCTTTCAAGCCAACAAGCGCAACAAAAAAACAACAACAAAAAAACAGAAAGAACAAAACACCCACTTCCAAATTCCAACAAGACCATCCTGGGCATGAACAGGACAGGAGGGGCACACGGCAGCTATAGTCAAGAGCTATTCTGCTCCCTACGCTTGTGACACAGGAGAGAAAGGTCTGGCAGAAGGGAAAAGACGTCAAGGCAAAATCTTTCTATTTGGAAAGGCAGCTGCTGGTAGGGAACGGCAGCCTGGCCCTCCCGCCCCATCTCCTATTACCTGTGTAGCCGATCTTCTCGAAGCTCAGCAGGCTGAAGATGCTGTTGTAGAGCTGCATCTCTTTCCGGTGCGTCTGGTCCATCTCGTCCAGGATCTCCATCAGCTCGTTGCCGGTCTTGGCGGGGTGACCGCACTCCGCCTCGTGCACCGTCAGCTCGTGGTAGGGCCCCTGCCACGGGCACCCAATTCGCTTGTACTTGCACTGCATCACTCTGCGGCACAGGCAAGACAAGAGACGGTAAGAGGCGAGTCTTGGGGGGAGCCGACAGTGGGGGCTGGACAGAGGGCCCGGGTCACTGCCCTGTGCAATTCTGCTACCGCTCGGAGCAACTGGGAAGAGGGGGGGGGGGGGGATTGCAAATACATTTGGGTGAGAGGGAGAGGAGGACTACACATTTTATTCACGACCAATTGATGACCAATTTCAGTGCTCGATTTCTGAAACCTTCTCGGACTTGCGTTAGCTACATGCATGGCCTGGAGTACATCGCCCACCATATTTCCCCCTCCCCATGTATGGATGATGCGCCATTAGCACTATTACTCAGTACGGTTCTTCAGCCAATGTAAGAGCATCAGTGGGCATGGCTCTGCCGACCCCCAAACTGCAATCACACACAGTACAGCAAGAATCCCAGCCTGGAGGAGCCCAGGTCAGCAATGGTGGTAGGAACAGAGTACTTACCAATCACCGAGCCGCTGGGCTGGCTTATAAGCAGAATATTAAGTTAATGAAGCCGTCTGACTTACACTACACTGCCTTCAGTGCTTGGCAAAATAAAGATGCACGGTGAAAAGGAAAGCAAATAAATATAAGCAGCCCTGCAGGGAGCCGGGGTGCGTTTTACCTGTCCTGGCATTCCTCCTTCTTATGCCTCTCAAGCAGGGAACGGGGGAACTGCTTCAAGCAGAAGCCGCAATCGGACGGCAGCTCACTCACGGCTTTCTCCACCGCCAAGTTCCTGCAGCACAGGCTCTTGCTGATCTCACAGCGGCAGTTGGGGCACGTGGCCTGCTCTTCCTTTAGCCGGGCATCTGCCAGGAGATGGATAAAGCAACCAGCGCACATCAGGTGGCCATTGGTACACTGGGCAGAAGGAAAAACAAAAAGAAGTGTCAGAGATCACCTGGCAGAGCTCAGCGCCTCTCCTCTCCCTCCGCGGGGCTGCCTGACTCCAGGCCACCGTGCTGTCTTCGGCCTCTCCTGATATTCTGCCTTGCACTCCAAGTACCTGATCTTGTCTTGCTACGCTGGCAGGATGACAGAGAACACAATGTACTTGGAGTTCACAAACCCAGATTACGGGACAGCCAAGGAGATATCGGAAGATTACCATTGCATAGCTGCTTTATTTAGGAAGAGTAGACAGCAAAAAAGACCAAGAGACCCAGCCATCTGGTAAGGAATTCCTGTCTACACTGCGAGGATATATCCCAGCTGCCAGCCACAGATCACTCTATCCAAGTCAGGTGGTTGTTGTTTTCTCATTGGTTCCTTAACATTCCATTTACTTACATTATTCAACTGCCTCTGCAGTCCACTCACGGCAATTTACAACTAAATCATCATAGCTAAAGAAAAACCACACACAAAATCAACAGTATCACAATCCATGACATATACATCAATATTGCCTAAAATTCATGCCCTCCATCTCCTCTCAAACACTTCTTGAAACCAAAGGGAACAAGAAGAGGATCCTTCTTCTCTGTCTGAGCGTTCAATTAGACACGTACCGTCTAGAGCTCTGCGTTCTATGAATCCATGCCGACTGGAAGTGCCCTCTCTCAAAACTCGTTCCCGTGCTTTCCCAAGTAGCTGGGCCAACCCTGTGGAAGGATAAGTCTCCTGATCTTCGCACTAGGGCAGATTACATCAGCGTTTTCTCTCTCTCTTATGTGGATGCTTGCTCTTAACGATATGTACGATTCCCAGAATATATTTCCACACAGGTGGTATAAGAGATTGTACGTAAACCAATAGCCCACGTACCATCTGCCCAAACAACAACTTCAAATCTTACCCAGACTAATCTAGTCGGCAATTTCAATTTGCACATCAATCTGTCTCCCCCTTCCCCCGGCATTGTTTTCTTCTTAGATGCCATGTCCGGTTTAGGATGGAAACAGCTCATCTACTCCCTCCCGAGGTCACTCTTTGGATTTGGTCTTTTGCAACCCCCTCCCCATGTCACAATCCCACCCTCAAAACTTGGAATTCAGCCTCTTCCATGGTCTGACCACTCTCTCGTCTCTTTGTCTCTTAAGCTTATCCAACCCGACCCCGATCATTAATCCATCTGCTATGGTAAAAAGAAAACATGTTTCTTCATTTATTCCTAACGTGCCGACATCTCTCTCGCCAAACGTAAATGACTGTGATAACCTGGAATTCAGCTATTTCTAAAACTTTAGATTCTATAGCTCCTATTAAAGCTTTTCCTGAAAAGAAAAAACCTAATGCCCCTTGGTATTCTAATAAACGACACTTGTTAAAAACAACCCTACGATGGAAAGATTGAACTTCTAGTTTTACGCCAGAGACTAATTCAAAAAACAACTACTATTGCATCTTTCGAATTTATAAAAAAGAAACTAACCTGGCAAAAAACTATTATGCAGGTAAAATTTCTTCTGCAAACCCTTCAGTATTTATTTATTTATTTATTAATTTTTATATACCGATGTTCCTGTATAGAATACATATCGCACCGGTTTACAGAGAACTGAACTGTCGCCTCAGGGGCGGATACAATGAAACAATGGCTGAAACTGAAACTTACAGAGAACCCAGTGGAATGCAATTCAAAACATGATTAGCAAAAAGAAGTACAATTCAAAGCATATACAGTTCAAAACATTTACAGTAGGATTGGTGGACCAGCGTCTGTAGCGCTCTATTCATCGGCTCTTAGCTATCAGGGAACGATTTTCAGTAAAATCATTAACCTCATCTCGACAGAATCTTGATCTAATCATTAATCATTCTATCTGTAATCAGATAGCCGACCCTATTTAATATATACATGCTTCCCCTCACTACCCTCCTCACTAACCTCCACATCAAGCATTTCATTTATGCCGACGATGTGCAACTCATTTTCCCATTCTCTGACTCTCTCCATACTGCTCTGCTTAACTGGGAAGCCTGTCTTTCCTCTATCAACAAATTACTAAATGACATGCAACTAGCTCTAAATCCCAGCAAGACTGAACTCTTAATCATATCTAATAGGCCACCGCTACCAGACATCCCACCTGCATACTGATCCACATCTTTCCCATCACACGTTCGCAACCTTGGTGTCCTTATTGATAACCATCTTACTTTCAAACCCTTCATCAAATCTTTCATCAAGGAATGCTATTTTAAGCTCCAAACCATAAAAAAACTCAGACCACTGCTACACTTTTCTGATTTCCGCACTGTACTCCAGTCTATCATTTTATCTAAGGTAGACTATTGTAATGCACTCTTTCTAGGCATTCCCGCCACCTATACCAAACCCTTACCACTACTACAAAACGCTGCCGCTAGGATACTATCAAATTCAAAAAAAAGAGATCACATCACCCCCACACTTATCGAACTTCATTGGCTCCCTATACACTCCCGAATTCTCTATAAAGCCCTTTCCATCATCCACAAAAGTCTGTTGAACTCTAACCTCAATTGGATTAACCCCCCACTCCTCCCCCGTACCTCGAATAGACCCACACGTACAGCCCTCCAAGGAACCCTACGTGCCCAACCCATCAAATCTTTCAAATTATCATCTACCATAAGCAGAGCTTTCTCTCTCGCTGGCCCCTCCATATGGAACTCCCTGCCTCCCGATATACGCCTGGAAACATACACACCCACTTTCAAGAAAAAACTGAAAACATGGCTCTTCCAGCAAGCTTACCACACATCACCTGCCATTACATAAACCCCCACTGTTTAACTAAAAATTGAGTAACTAAGAATTTGCTACATGACTAGGAATCTATTTCTCGGAATACGTCTCATGCCCATCGATTTTGTACTTTGACTCGGCTACTTATGTAATTAGCTTTTGTAAATAGTTGTGATTTTGCTGATTTTGCTGTATCTATTTATTGATATCACGGACGCTCGCGGCATAGTCAGCTCTATACCCTATCCCACTTTTAACCACCTTGTTCTCAGTTACATGTAAGGGCCCCGCCCAAAAGTTAACCTGTTTTTTCAATGTTATATGTAAGGGTTCTGCCCATTTGTTCCTTTTTAACTGTAAACCGATGCGATGTGTAAACGGTCATCGGTATAAAAGAAACTTTAAATAAATAAATAAATAAATAAATTTTAAAAATAAAATATACTCATAATTTCCGAAGAATTCACTAACCTTCCAGTCCCAAAAGTTTCTAGTTCCATACCCTCCTTCTCACTTATAACTAATGCAACATTGTTGCAAGTTCACTATAAACAAAAAAAGTCAAACTCTCCTCTAAACTCTTGCCAAGGATCTTTATTTAAATCTCTCGGTGAAGTAGCCTGCGATCACCTCTGCAAGTTAATTAATCAATCATTACAAATCTGGTATAAGAACATAAGAAATTGCCATACTGGGTCAGACCGAGGGTCCATCAAGCTTTAAAACAAGCATCTGTTCTGCCTATATTAAAAAACAAATCTCAAAATTTCATGGACTTCAGTAATCTTCGACCAATAGCCTCTATCACCTGTCAAACTCATGAATCAATTGTTTTACATCAGCTGAATGAATTTCTCTCAGAAATGACACTTTACATCCCTGTCAACATGGCTTTTGAAAAGGAAATTCAACTTAGACGCTACTTCTATCTTCCTCTGACACTTATCTACATGGTTTTGATTCAAATACAGACTTCATACTGGTTTTCTTAACATCTCGGCTGCTTTTGACACTTTAGATCACCAAATTCTCTTGTCCAGCCTTCTTTCTATAGGAATAAATTCAACAGTGCTTGAATGGTTTAAAAGTTATCTAAGTCACCACGGAGATGCAGGAAAATTAAATCAGTCCCAGAGCTTCCAAATTTTAAATATGCAAATATTTTTATTCATCACATCGGCAACTCCATTGCTCAAAGGTTCAGAATTTATTCAACACCGGGTCCCCGGTGTTATGGTTATCTAACCATACCTATCAGGTTAACATTGGTTCACACTCCTGAGCTCCTTACACAGTCCGTTCAGGAGGCCCTCAAGGATCTTCGCTTTCTCCAATCCTTTTCAACATTTAATCCCGCTGTGTCATACACTTTCTGCTCTGAAAGTTCAATTTAAAGTGTACGCTGACAACATACAGTTTTTCGTACCTTATAAATCTTAGTCTGAGACTCTTTCTACTGTAGTTCTATACATAAATACGATAGATTTATTTAATTTATTTAAAGAGTTTTTATATACCGGGGCACGTAGCAAAACATCACCTCGGTTCACAGTGTAACATAACATAGCAAATAGCTTTACAATGAATATAAATAACGGTTCACAATATAAAATGATATAGTAGCAAGCTTTACAATAGATTATTACAATAGAATACAATAGCTTATTACAATAGATTATTATCTGCTTGTAAACTATATACAAGAGACTGAAAATTAACTATATACAAGGGAGGATGCAGTCAAAGTTGACTGATAACATGGGAAACAGTAAAGGTTTGGGGAGGAGGGGGGTGGCGGAGAGGTAGGGTGAGCTGAAGGGAATATGGGATGATAACATGGGAAACAGTAAGGTTTGGGGGGGAGGGGGGTGGGGGAGAGGTAGTGTGAGCAGAAGGGAATATGGAAGTAGGAGGAGGAGGGAGATGCGAAGGCGGGTAGATGCGGGAAGTGTATTAGTATGTTTGGATCAGGCAGGGGGTAGAGTTGTAATTGTGGAGGGTAGTCAATTAGTCGGGATATGCTCGTTTGAAGAGCCATGTTTTAAGATTGTTTGAGTTTTTTTGTGGCATGGTTCCAGGCGTAGGTGAGGGGCATTTTATTCCAGAGTATTAGTATGTTTGGATCAGGCAGGGGGGTAGAGTTGTGATTGTGATGGTTATCTCCATCACAATTATTATAATTATATAATTATATATATAATTATTATATTATATATATATATATATATATATATATATATATATATATAATATAATTATATAATTATTATATAATTATAATCACAATTATTAGATGGTTATCTCCAGAGGTTTATTGTGCGCTGAGTGAAAAAGAATTTTCTCCAATTAGTCTTAAATGTGCTACTTGCTAACTTCATGGAAAGCAAATGTTGCTTACCTGTAAGAGGTGTTCTCACAGGACAGCAGGATGTTAGTCCTCACATATGGGCGACATCATCAGGATGAAGCCCCATCACGGAAAACTTCTATCAAAGTTTCCAGAACTTTGACTGGCCCCCACTGGGCATGCCCAGTGGGGGCCAGATAGTGTCTTCCTAATACTAATGCCTGAACTACCATTTAAGTTCTATGAGGTCAAATAGGTTCTAAGCGGCTGAATCCTATGCCGATAAGGAAATCTGGGTTTAATAAACCAATATTCTGAGAATAAAAGGATAATGTTGCATCTAACCAAACTCTAAAGTTCCTCATCCTGGCACTGATAGCCATTCTATCTTTTACTGGACCAATAATGGGAGATTTCAATTACCCCAATATTGACTGAGTAAATGTAACATCAGGACTTGCTAGAGACAAAGTTCCTGAATGTAATAAATGATTGCTTTATGGAGCAATTGGTTCAGGAACCAACGAGAGGGAGCTATTTTAGATTTAATTCTTAGTGGAACGTAAGATTTGGTGAGAGAGGTAATGGTGATGGGTCCACTTGGCAATAGTGACTATAACATGATCAAATTTAAACTAATAACTGGAAGGGGGACAATAAGTAAATCTGCAGCTCAAAACTTTGATAAAATGAGGAAAATAGTTAGAAAAAAACTGAAAGCTGCAAAGGTTAAAAGTGTTCAACAGGCTTGGACATTGTTTAAAATTACAATCCTAGAGGCGCAGTCCATATGTATTCCGCGCATTAAGATGGAAGGAAGGCAAAACGATTACCGTCATGGTTAAAAGGTGAGGTGAAAGAGGCTATTTTAGCCAAAAAAAACATCCTTCAAAAATTGCAAGAAGGATCCAACCATCCCACCAGAACCGCTCTCAAAGGAACCATCTATACCCCTACCCTGAAAATCGCACACCTCACCTCCACCAGGGAAAGAGCCCTTTCCATCGCAGGCCCCATCCTCTGGAACAACATGCCAACTTGAGCTCCGACTAGAATCATGTACTCGGAAATTCAAAAAAGGGCTTAAGACATGGCTCTTTAAACTGGCTTTTCCAGATTTGGACCCCACTTAACCAACCTGCCCCCCTTCCCTTCCCTTGACCCCCCCCCCCCCCCCCCCCCCCCCCTGCCTGTATATCCTGCCCTGATTGTATTCAGTGCTCTGCTGTCGATTGTTTCATCTGCCAGGATTGTATATAGGGCTTACTCCTCCACCGTCAGCTCCCTCCCTTCCCTTTCCCCGTGCCCTGATATTATAGCACCATCCTACTCGAGTGTATTTAATGTTTCTACCCCCTTCACCTCTCTACCCAATTTTATTTGTTTCTTCCCCCTGCTCCCTCAAGACCCTTTACCTTTCTGACTTAACCTGTAAGGTTGTATATAGTGTCCCCCTGTCCTCCCTCTGCCCTGCCCCTCTGTCTCCTTTATTCTGCCATGATTGTACATTATGCCCTGCTCTCGACTGTATCCTCTGCCATGATTGTATATATTGCTTTCCCCCTACCCCTGCTCCCTTTCATCCCCCCTCCCCCTCACTATTCCCCCTGCCTTGATTTGGTAGCACCTCCCTACACAATTGTATTTAATGTTTCTCCTCTTTGCACCCTCTTGTCCCGTTACCTTTGAGTTTTATCTTACAACGTTGTATATAGTGCTTATTGGATGGTTCTTTCACCTCTGCCTCATTTCAACCCCCTTTGTCGATCCTTTTAGCTTCCTCGCTGCTCCCCTCCCACTCCGTCCTGTTTTTTGTATTTTTCTCCTTCAGTTATATGTGAACCGGCATGATGTGCCTACAAATATCGGTATAAAAAGCTAATAAATAAATTAGCATTGTCAAGTTAAGTGTAAAACATTGATAAGACAGGCGAAGAGAGAATTTGAAATGAATTTGGCCATAGAGGCAAAAACTCATAATAAATACTTTTTTAAATATATCCGAAGCAAGAAACCTGTGAGGGAGTCAGTTGGACCATTAGATGACAGAGGGGTTAAAGGGGCTCTTAGGGAAGATAAGGCCATTGCAGAAAGACTAAATGAATTCTTTGCTTCTGTGTTTACTAATGAGGATGTTGGGGAGATACCAGTTCCGGAGATGGTTTTCAGGGGTGATGAGTCAGACGAACTGAACAAAATCACTGGAAACCTGGAAGATGTAGTAGGCCAGATTGACAAACTAAAGAGTAGCAAATCACCTGGACCAGATGGTATGCATCCTAGGGTACACTAAAGGAACTCAAAAATGAAATTTCTGATCTATTAGTTAAAATTTGTAACCTATCATTAAAATCATCCATTGTACCTGAAGACTGGAGGGTGGCCAATGTAACCCCAATATTTAAAAAAGGCTCCAGGGGCGATCCGGATAACTATAGACCAGTGAGCCTGACTTCAGTGCCGGGAAAAATAGTGGAAACTATTCTCAAGATCAAAATCACAGAGCATATAGAAAGACATGATTTAATGGGACACAGTCAACATGGATTTACCCAAGGGAAGTCTTGCCTAACAAATCTGCTTCATTTTTTTGAAGGGGTTTATTTATTTATTTTATTTATTTAAAATTTTTATATACCGACGTTCATCAATGATATCACATCGGTTCACAGTGTAACGCAAACAGGCGCCTGGGGTAGCGCTTTACATCGAACAAAAGTAACATGTTAACAAGAGAGTAGTTTAGGGGGGGGGAGATATATAGGGGAATATAGCATTAAATGTTGTAAACAAGAATTGCATGTGGATAAAGGTGAACGGTATATGTAGTGTATTTGGATTTTCAGAAGGCATTTGACAAAGTCCCTCATGAGAGGCTTCTACGAAAACTAAAAAGTCATGGGATAGCAGGTGATGTACTTTCGTGGATTACAAACTGGTTAAAAGACAGGAAACAGAGAGTAGGATTAAATGGAAAATTTTCTCAGTGGAAAAGGGTAAACAGTATATATATATATATATAAGATCTGGAAAGGAATACGATGAGTGAGGTTATCAAATTTGTGGATGATACAAAATTATTCAGAGTAGTTAAATCACAAGCAGATTGTGATACATTACAGGAGGACCTTCCAAGGCTGAAAGATTGGGCATCCAAATGGCAGATGAAATTTAATCTGGACAAGTGCAAGGTGTTGCATATAGGGAAAAATAACCCTTGCTATAGTTACACGATGTTAGGTTCCATATTAGGAACTACCACCCAGGAAAAAGATCTAGGCATCATAGTGGATAATACTTTAAAATCGTCGGCTCAGTGTGCTGCAGCAGTCAAAAAAGCAAACAGAATGTTAGGAATTATTAGGAAGGGAATGGTTAATAAAACGGAAAATGTTGTAATGCCTCACACCTTGAATACTGTGTACAATTCTGGTTGCTGCATCTCAAGAAAGATATAGTTGCGATGGAGAAGGTACAGAGAAGGGCAACCAAAATGATAAAGGGGATGGAACAGCTCCCCTATGAGGAAAGGCTGAAGAGGTTAGGGCTGTTCAGCTTGGAGAAGAGACGGCTGAGGGGGATATGACAGAGGTCTTTAAGATCATGAGAGGTCTTGAACGAGTAGATGTGAATCGGTTATTTACACTTTAGAATAATAGAAGGACTAGGGGGCACTCCATGAAGTTAGCAAGTAGCACATTTAAGACTAATTGGAGAAAATTCTTTTTCACTCAACACACAATAAAGCTCTGGAATTTGTTGCCAGAGGATGTGGTTAGTGCAGTTAGTGTAGCTGGGTTCAAAAAAGGTTTGGATAAGTTTTTGGAGAAGTCCATTAACAGCTATTAATCAAGTTTACTTAGGGAATAGGCACTGCTTTTAATTGCATCAGTAGCATGGGATCTTCTTAGTGTTTGGGTAATTGCCAGGTTCTTGTGGCCTGGTTTTGGCCTCTGTTGGAAACAGGATGCTGGGCTTGATGGACCCTTGGTCTGACTCAGCATGGCAATTTCTTATGTTCTTAATAGGAACGTAAGATTTTCCATACTAGGTCAGCCAAAGGTCCATCAAGCCCAGCATTCTGTTTCCAACAGTGGCCAATCCAAATCATAAGTACTTGGCAGGATCCCAAGGGGTAGATAGATTCCAAGCTGCTTATCCCAAAAATAAGCAGTAAATTTCTGCAGCTCCACCTTAATAATGGTTTATGGACTGTTCCACCAGGAACTTGTCCAAACCTTTTTTAAACACAGCTACACTAACAGCTTTCACCACATCCTCTGGCAATGAATTCCCAAGCTTAATTATGCATATAAGAACATAAGATTATGAGAACTGCCCACAGGCGATATTCGGGAGCTTGAGACCACACAGCTCACATACTTCATTATCTCTGCATTATGCTTGGATTGTTCCAACTAAAGGTCTCCCTGCCTGTGCAGGAAACAGCTTTCTCTAGGATCAATGGGGCTACTAGACCTCTTGAAGTTTAACTTTTGCCACAGCCATAGGTGAACAAAGACACCACAAGCTATCCTTTTCCATGCAAAGGGGAAGGCATGCCCCCCTTAAGGTGAAGGTAAAAGCTGGGCTGTCTCCTAGCTGAGCAACAAGAGTCTTTAAAATACCTGAGTTCTTTGGGCCTCTCGGCTATTTAAGATATGACCTGCTGTAGGACACTGGCCTTCCTGGTGTACAGTATAGGACATAAAAGCCAAGGGAGAGAGCCCATCTGTCCCCTTTGTGCAAGCCTGAGAAGAGGTAAAGATGCTGCACACTCCAGAACCGTAGAGATCATGCAGTAAAACACAGAGCTGTCTCTTCCTTCCCATCCTGGAGGATCCCGCACCTCTTCTTCCACAGGAGAAAAATCTCCTCTCCCAGCAACGCTAAGAGCTGCTGCTTTAACAGATTTTTTTTTTTTTATTACTTCAGTTTCACCGAACATTTTCCACTCTTACACAATGCCCTAAACACAAAACTGGTTTCTCTCACCTATTAGAACAATTAAAGAAGAGATCGTAAACAAAGGCAACCAAAGGGCACTAATGTTGAGCATTAGGAGAGAGAATGCCACACCTCCCCTCTCCCCATGTCTCTTCTGCTGGCACCGACTGCTCCTAACACCACTGTGGAGGGAGGCTTTGCGACTGCTCAGAAAGAGAAGAAACTGGAGAGCCATTTTGTTTACTTTTTAAACATCCACACCCTCTCTCTTGGATATAACCATCGCATGACATGCACTCATTTCTGCTGGTATGAGAGCTGTACTACTGGACATCGCCATGAGCGAGTGAGGGATCCTCCTGAAGCACCATCCCCCTTCCAGAGCTGGTCTAGCCGCCTTCATTAATTCCAGCTAAGACAACCAGTGTCGATTAGGAACCGAATCACTCGGTAACTGTTCTCTTGAAGCAGCATGCAGATCCTTGTACCTTCATTCCCCCAGTCTTTCTGCATCATGTCTCCAAGGCTAGTCTAACCTACACCAGGCAGCGACCCTAACATCAGCAAGTAGGGGGCGAGTGGGGATTTTAGACAAGGCTCACTAATTTTGGTGGCCCTCTGGATTATTAGAAAGCTGGGTGAGAAGCCATGGGAACAAGCCCAAGGGCTGGCTTATATAGGAGACTTGTACGAACCAAAAAGGTAAACAGCAAGGCCTGGAACAACTTACTAGAAGAGGCCAGCATTGTACAATACATTTTTTGGATCCAGCAGTTTCCTCCCACCGTTTTTTTGGGTTTCCGGCTGGGGTCTGGCATCATGAGCCTTCACCGCTACCTGGGAAAGTTTCTCCTATTTTACTCCTTGCCTAACTTACACGACAGAAGATCTTTGTAGAAAAGGCCCATCTGGTGCATCCAATTTGCCTATTTGTATCCGCCTGCAGTTACCGTCGCAGGTCTTATTTCATCGATGGTCTGCTCCCTCCCTCCACCACTAAGGTCCCATTGTGCCTAGCCTAGAGATGCTCAGATTCTACTCCATTCTGGCTCCTAAAACCTCTGCTGGAAGTCATTTCAGGTTTCTACCATCCTCTCCATGGAAAAGTATTTTCTTGCACTCCTTTCAGCTTTGCATGGTGACCCTTTGTCCTGGAGCTTCTCGTTCTTTGGAAAATGCTTCCTTCCAGTTCCCTACTAACTAAAGCCTGTTAGAATTTGAATGGTGGTATCGTATCTCCCCGTTCCCTTCGTTCCTCTAGGACAGCGCGGGCTTCTGCTCCTTCAGTCTGTGTATGGCTCACACTACAAGTCCATGCATTATTTTGATGACCCCCCTCCTAAATCTTCTTTTTGAGGTTATAGACTCCGGAACTGAATGCAGTACTGAACGTAGCGGTCTCACTAGAGCCCAGTCCTCCTGTCTCTTTATGCACTCAAGTATTCTATCAGCTATCCTACAGCTCTGTCATACTGATTACCTACCTCGAGGGGTGTAACCAGGATCTGGGCTAGGTTGAGTTCTCTTCAATGTCTTTATAAGAGACACTGAGAAAGAGTTAGAAAGGGAAAATGCTTGTCAGAGGGGGTAAATAAAATTGGAAAAGTGTCAGTTATGGCAACAATGCTTTAATTTTTAAAACTGTACTTTTGGTATGTAGTAATCCAATGGACAAATACATTTTTGGAGGTGAAGGAAAGCCTCTAACAGGTTTCTCCCAGGACAGCAGGAAATTGGTCCTCACATATGGGTGACATCATCTGATGGAGCCCAGCCCAGAAAACTTAGCCTCATTGAGCATGCTCATCATACATTATACCACACATTCCCATGGGGTCCCCTTCAGTCTAATATAGATTTCAAGGAGAAAAAACCCACAAGGTGGAAACCCAACTCCGCGGGGTGGCAGGCGGGTTTCAGGAGGACTAACATCCTGCTGTCCTCAGAGAACACCTGTTACAGGTAAGCAACTCTTTCTCCTTGGTCAAGCAGGATGGTAGTCTTCACACATGGGTGAATCCCTAGCTTTAGGCTGCCCCCCAATGAAAAAAGGGACCAACAAAACACTCAAACAAGGTATTTATTTATTTATTTAACAGTTTTTTATGCCGACCTTCATAGTAGATAACCATATCGGATCGGTTTACATTTAACAATGGAATAACTGAAGTAACAATTCAAGTAAACAAAAGATAACAATGGGCAGGAATAAGTCAAAGTTACAATCAACAGGGAAAGAGAACTTGGAAGCTTGCAACAAGCTGGAAAGAAGATAAGGCTGGAAATAAAGGCACAACAACTGGTTTTGTTGGTAACGGGGGGAGGGGAGGCAGCCTGAACCCAATTAAGCCCTAGGCAGAGAGAGTTAGGTTCTATACCTCAAACAAGTTCTGAAAGACCAACTGGCCAAATCTACTGTCGCGTCATCCATCCCAATCCAAACAATGTGATGTGAATGTGTGGAGAGAACTCCATGTCGCAGCTCTGCAGATCTCCTCCATAGGAACTGCTTGCAAGTAGGCCACCAATGCTGCCAGGACTTGAACAGAATGAGCCTTGACATGGCCCTAAGATGCAGTCCCACCTGGGCATAACAGAAGGAGATGCAGTTTGTTAGGCACAGTGATGCCCAACTTATTTCTGTCAAAACAAAGTTGGGTGGACTGTCTATGGGCTTCTGTCTGCTCCAGATAGAAGGCTAAGATTCATTTGCAGTCCAAACTGTGCAGGGCTCGTTTGGCTTGGTGCAAATGGTGCCTAGGAAAGAACGTTAGCAGGTCAATGGACTGCTTAAGATGGAAGTCCAACACTTGAGGCAGGAGCACAGAATGCGTACACAAAACCACTCTATCATGGAAAAATTCAGTGTAAGGTAGATAAGTCACTAAGATCTGGAGCTCACTGACTGCCACCAAAAATATGTCCTTCCAGGTCAGGTACTTCAGGTCACGGGAGCACAGCAGCTAAAAGAAAGCTTTCATCAGCTGAGCTAATGCCACATTAAGGGCCCAAGACACAATGGAACGCCTTAGGGGAGGCTTCAACTGAAGGAGGCCCCACATGAAATGTATCTACACCATGGTGGTGTGTGACAATTGCACTCAGAACAACTCTAATAGAATTGGTTTTCAAGCCAGCTTCCGTTAAGTGTCGAAGGTAGTCTAGCAGTTTGTGTGTGGAGCATAAACATGCCAAGGGAGTGATGAGCTATCATGGCCATATGGCCCAACATCCTTAACATTGCCAAGCTGACACCTGCTGGTTCTGTTGAATCCCTGCTGTGATCATCAGGTTGATGGCCCTTCAACGAGGCAGAAAGACCTTAGCCTAAGTCATGTCTAGCAGGGCTCCAATAAGGTCCAACTGAGGTGATGGGCTGAGATGGGACATGGGGTAGTTGATGACGAACCCTAATGTCTCCAACACCTGGATAGTCGAGCACATGGACCCATCTACCCCTGCCTAAGAGGTGCTCTTCACCAACCAATCATCCAGAAATGGGAAAACCTGAACTCCCAGTCTGTGAAGATGCACCACCACCATGGTCAAGCATTTCATAAAGATGTGTGAGGCTGATGCTAGCCCAAATGGCAACAAGCGATACTGGAAGTGCTGTTTTCCCACCACGAATCGGAGATACTTCTGGTGATTTGGGAAGATCTTGATGTGAGTATACGCATCCTTCAGATAAGGGAAATAGCCAGTCCCCTTTTTGCAAGAAAGGGATCAAGGTGCTCAGGGAAATCATCTAACTTTTTTATGATGAATTTGCTCAAGGCCTTTAGGTCTAGGGTGGGACAGAGTCCTCTAGTTCTGTTTGATATCCAAAGAACTGGGAATAAAATCCTCAACCTCTTTGCCCTGTTGGAACAAGTTTGACCACTCTGGCTGTTAAAAGGGAGGAGACCTCCATTAGCAGTACCTCCTGATGTGCTACTGAGCCCTAAAACAGGCTCAGGGGGGCAATTTGCCAGGGCATCCAATAAGTTCAGTTGGTAAGCTTGGCAGACAATGGACAGAACCCACTGGTCTGAGATTACACTGGGCCACCAGTTCACGAAGAACCGCAGCCTTCCCTAGACCAGAAGCTCTATCGCCCTGAGTACAAGGGAGTGGGCTACATTCCCTATGATCCAGTCAAAACCTCCTCCCTGGAGGTAAGGCACCAGCTGGGGATTCAGGGCTCTGCTGCCTGGAATGGCCGCAAGAGCCCTGGTGCTGTTGACGGGAGTGAGAGGGCAGAGGATAGTACCTCTTAGATGAGGATGCATATGGAGTGCTGGTGGAGAGCTGCTGAAGAGTCTTCATGGTGATCCCAGACTTGAGCTGCTGCGTCCATGACTATCTCCAAAGCTCTAGTGCACTGCATGTCAGCAAGTCACTCCTGTATCTCTGGTTTGGGATCCAAGGCCCACAGCCATGCTAGTATGGAGGCGCTGATTCCCACTGCAAAGATCCTCGATGCAATTTCGAAAATATCGTAAGTCAAGTAAACCTCGTATTTTCCGCACTCCAGGCACTTATGCACCAGCAACAGGAGTGTGTCTTGCTGCTTCTAAGACAGTTGCTCGGCAATATCATGCACCTGCTTCTAGATGTCCCATGTACACTGGCTCAGAAAGAGCTGGCAGGCAGATATGTGGGCAATATGCACAGTCCCTTGAACACCTTCCTCCTAAGAGTGTCAATCGCTCCATGATCCTTCCCCGGGGGCACCGAGGAATAGGTCCAAGAATGCTTGGCCTTCTTGAATGCGGATTTGACAATCACAGATTAGTGGGGCAGATGATGCTTGTCGAATCCGAGAGTCTTCTGGTTGAGATAAACTGCATCTGCCTTCCTGTTCAAGGGAGGCACTGTAAGGGGATATTCCCACATCCTCAACAGTACTAGGATGACCACAATCTCCTTGGGAGACTCCACAAACTGCAGGATATCGAGTATTTTGTGCCTGGTCCTCTTCAGTCATTTACTGAAAGAGAACAGACTCCACAGATAAAGCCTGTGAAGTAGAGATCCACTGGCGGGGACCTCCTTTGCTCCTCTGGAGGAGATGGATCTGAGGGGAGACCATCAGAAGCATCATCAAAGACCATGGATGAGTGATCTCCCCAGGGGTCATAGGTAACTTCTTCCCCGCTGTCATCGACCGGGGATCGGGCCCTTCACCAAGCTGTGCAAGCACTGATGGAACTGGACAAGGGGCCATAGACCCCAGTGACTTTGCTGGTCTGGGGGAAGATTCCTCCTCCAAAGAACTGGCAATAATGTCCGAATCGGCAGGGGGAGGCAGCAATGCCCCGCAGGACACCAGTGCCATCCCGGAAAAAGATGCCGGCTGGGTCAGTAACACGTCTATGAATGCAAGCAAGGATTCCAGCAACAACATGCCAGCATAGTCTGTGCTGCAATGCCAACGTCACACATCACCTTCTCAACCGCCAGCTCAACTCGCCTCTCCAGGTCCTCATTGAACATCGCTAATGCCAAGACAAGCTGGGACGGAGGAGATGTAACCAGATTCTCTTCAGAACCGAGAGGAGACTTGGTGGCTGGCATCGGGCCCAATGGTGTCTGCAATGCACCCCTGGCATCAATGGAAGACTGGCTCTCCTTGCCATGGGAGTAGCTTTGGAGGCATCACAGCAGAAGCTGCTGCATACCCGTGCCTGGCACCGTGCATAGACAGGGACTGATGCCAATCCTTCTTTGGCTTCCCTTGATGCTCAACATGGTCCTTCCCTAGTGCAAGGTCAATGACCAGGAACCAGACATCCTCGACCTGGAGGAGCTCAATGATGGCTGGTTTTCGGCGTTTCTTCGAACCAACGGTACCTATGGCATCGCCACTGTTGATGGCTCGGGGTCCTTCTGTGTGGCTCAGAGGTCCCTAGATGCTGATGCGTCTGATGCAGATCCAAATGGCTTTGTCTTCTCCAGCCCGAAGAGGCCCTGCATCTTATCGAGTTGGATTTTACATTCCCTCAGGGTCATCCTGGTGCACTTGCTCGAACGTCATGTGATGCACTAAGGCAGAGATCACATCTATCAAGGGGGGTCCACGATAGACATGGTCCTCGTGCACCGGGGGCATTGCTTAAATCCCGATGTGGTCCTGTCACAAAATAAAAAAGGACACAAGACTGAAAATCGATAGTGGTGGCCATTGATGGCCAGCGGGCACTAAATGCACTGCTGCTCCGGGAGTATCAATACAAAAATAAATTTACTGATAAGTCAAAAATCCTATCTAGGAAGCTAAAGGGAAAACTGGGAGGGGAGGCCCTGCATCGAATGCGTGAGGCAGCAAAGAAAAATTATTGCAAAAATGACGTTTTCCAAAAATAAGCCCAAAAAGTTGTAAGAAAAGTGAGGCTCTCACCCGACCACAAAACAGGCACTGTGGAAAAAGAGAGAGTGAAGGGGACCCCATGGGGACGTGTGGTATAATGCATGCTGAGCATGCCCAATGAGGCTCAACGTTCTGACAACTTTGACACAAGTTTTCCGTGCTGAGTTCCATCCAATGACGACACCCATGTGTGAGGACTACCATTCTGCTTGTCCTCAGAGACTAGCAGCCACCAATTCTTTGGTTAGGCTGACCACTGCAGCAACAGTGCTTGGCCAAGTCACACACATAAGGCCCCCTTCCTCCACCATAATCATGGGCTCTAAAATCTGTCCATGTGGCAACACCATTATGCAAAGGCAACTCCCTCTCCTTCCAGGGGCTGTGAACGCTGCCTCCATTACATCCCCAGCAATCTGTCAGGTTCTTCCATATAGCAGTATGTAGCACTGCCACTGAGCTGGCACCATTAACATTTAAACATGCTTGGGACTGCTACATAGGACAGTGGCAAGGAAAGAGCTGACAGGTGGGTAGGGTGGGTGGGGGAGCAGGGGTTGGTTCAAGTATAGGAATTTATGTTCCTTATCCAACGTGGTACAGAGCCAGATAGGAAGACAACTATGCAGCCTGAATGGGCCAATCAGTTCATATCTGCCATTATCTCCAACAATGCTGTATTTTTTTTCCCAATACTGTGATACTAATTCCTTCTACCAAGAACTGTAGTAACCATGTGGTCCCATATGAGTAAGTGTTTCAGAAAAGCTGATGCACACTGCTGAAATCAAACGCTTTGTTGTGATCTTGCTAATAGGAGTCTGAAAATGAGAGTCCTTTTCACCCCACAATAGCTTGCTCGATTTCCCTCGCAGATCAAATGTGCAGCTTCCAGGTAGGCACAATGGTCCTCTTTCTTCAGAGTGATTCAAAACCCTTTCACTTACCCCATCGCAATAAAGCCTAAACCGGAATGTATTCCCAGGCTGATCCCGCGTTTCTTTAGTAACATTTGGAAACCATACAAAAGAAATGTTAACAAAACTGCTGAGCTGGGAGAAACAGATTGATACAAGAGACAGCACATATACAGAATGTATCAATCTCACAAATCCAAATATCTGCCTACAGTCTCCCATAGCCGATAAATCCAGCTCAGCTACATATATTTTTCACTTACCATCTAATACCTACAACCAAGCAGCATAAATCAGATTCCAGGAAACCTCTATACCTAACACACCGCAAATTCTCCAGCTCCCACGGATCAGCTTTAAAGACAAAAACAGCAGTGAAACAACATCCTACCTCTTGCAGACAGCTCACCTAAGAAAGGTGATGCAGAACTGAGAAATTATGAGAGTAAGACCACATTCAATAGCCAATGTATCAGATATGAATATGGTATAAGTACGTAGAGGATGGGGCCATTATCGTACAGAGCAGAAATGCAGAAAGGGTTCAGATTTATATATAAATGGGTTATCACACTGGTACTTTTACAATTATGCCGCTTTGGATTGCGTATACCACTTTGTTTGGATTTCATATTTTCAATTTTCATTCATTTACTTAGAAATTATCACCCTGCAAAAAGCTTGAATAATACAACAGTGGTACAGAATTATAAAACAAACATCGATGACAGGGTTGTCCAACCTTTAGGTTCGGTGGGGGGGGGGCACATGAACAGTTGCTGAACAGCTCACGTGCCAGATTAACAATATCGCGATTATTTGGCGGCAGTTTCTCTCTCTCTGCCTCGCTGTTCACCTGATGATGCGTCTTTTCTTTCCGACTCCCTCCTCGAGCAGCTTCTGCTCTCTCTCTATGTTCCCCACCTTATGCTGCTGCTTCCTGGGTGTGGTGTGTGTGTCCTCCTCAAGTCCACACACCTCCAGCTCTCCCACACACACACACTCGCCTCCCCCGCCTGCCGGGTCCCGGGTCGATTGGCGCCGGCGGCAAAAGGCGATCAAAGGTTTTCCTTCATCTTCCTCTGCAGGCGTCGGGGCCTTTCCTGCTACACAGTGTCCTGCCCACCCGACAACAGGAAGTTGCATCAGAGGGGGACGGACGGACACGCAGTGTAGCAGAAAGGCCCCGATGCCAGCAAAGGAAACCTTTATGGTACAAAATTAACACCAAGAACAGAGTCACTACCACAACCACATTTTCCCACCAGCTTTTCAAACCCTCCTAGAACAAGCCACCTGTGAATTCTGCAAAATCTTATGAAACTCAAATACCATAACACAAACATTTTGGGGGACAACTGCAGGCAATCCAGCTCATGTGGTAATCCATCAAGCAACATCACTAATCTAAATTACAGCCATAAAATACCAAATACGGTGGAGAGACAGAGGGAAACATGGCAATTAGGGAAAATCATATCCGAAAAAAATAAAGAATAGAAAGGGATAAACTATGTAATCCCCTTTCAACCTCACGTCCACGGGAGGTAGAAGATTATCCAAGTTAACCTTGTGCCTCATCTTTAGAGGACTCAAGATTCTGAATTGCAATCCAAGATCATAATCAAGATTAACATAGAAATATAGGATACGACAGCAGACAAAGACCGAGCGCCATCCATTCTGCCCAATTTACTTCCTGCTGGATTAAACCAGGCTTCCTGCCCCCACCACCCACGCTTCTTTGCAATATTGCCAGGATTTCTTGCATTGTTATTTTTCTCTCCTCCACCTGCCCTGGGAGGCCTTTCCATGCATCCATCGCTCCCTTCAGTAAAGAAATATCTTCTGAGGTCGATGTTATGAAAGAGGCACAACTTAAAAAAAAAAAAAAAAAGGCAATCTTTGACCACATTTTTTAAACATGGTCAAAAGGAAAGCGCTGAGTCTACTTGAATGCCTAGATTACAGAATTGATTGGAAATGGAGAAATTACTTACCTGATAATTTAGTTTTCCCTAGTGTACTATAAATGGACTCAGGACCAATGGGTTATGCTCCTCTGCCAGCAGATGGAGACAGAGTCAGGTTTCAAAGCTGACATCACCTTAGATACACCCCTGCAGTGACCTCAGCCCTTCAGTATTCTCTTCAAAAGCTACTGTGGACATACTCTTGCATAAACTTGATTAAGAACGGATAACCATAACTGTACTCAACCAAACACTGAACCCCGGTAAGATTATAGATGCCCTGACCTAGGGACTGGATGACAGCTTACTCGTAATCTCTTGGAATCGATATCCACTCAATGGGCAAATCCTTGGCATCATTCTTGGGCAGCTGTGGGCGGGATGCTGAGTCCATCTATCTATAGTAAGGAAAACGAAATCATCATGTAAGTAATTTCTCCATTTCCTAGCGTGTAGCCAGATGGACTCAGGACCAATGGGATGTACAAAAGCTACTCCTGATCGGGGCGGGAGGCTGCCCGTGGTCCGGTTAACACCGCCCTTGCAAAGGTTGCATCCTCCCAGGCCTGCACATCCACCAGGAGGTGGTGTGCAAGGAGGACCACGTTGCTACTCTGCTATCTCCTGTTGACATCTGCCATCTAGCTTCCGCCCATGACACTGCCTGAGCCCTAGTGGAATGAGCTTTAACCTGAAGGGGTAATGGCTTTCCTGACTCCACATAAGCTGCTGTGACCACCTTCTTCATCCAGCGAGCTATGGTAGCCCGCGAAGCTGAATCGCCCTGCTTCCTTCCACCATGAAGGACAAACAGGCAATCCGTCTTTTGGACTAGTTCTGCAACTTACAGATACCGCACCAAAAGCCTACTGACATTCAAATGGCAGAGATGGCGGTATTCTTCCGCGTCCTTGTGCTTATCTATGGATGGCAACAAAATGGACTGATTCAAATGAAATTCCGAGACTACCTTGGGCAAGAAGGATGGAATGGTATGAAGCTGTAATGCTCCTGGAGTCATCCGGAGAAATGGTTCCTGGCATAACAATGCTTGTAGTTCAGAGATGTGACATGCAGAGCATATAGCCACCAGGAACAGTTTTCAGGGTTAAAAAACTCAAGGAGAGACTGTGCAGCGGCCAAAAGGAAGGACCTGCCAAAAACTCCAATACTAGATTAAGATTCCACAAGGGAACTGGCCACTGTAGAGGTGGCCGGAGATACTTCACCCCTTTCAGAAAATGGGCCATGTCCAGATGAGCCGACAGGCGAGTTTCCGTTCACCTCACCCCTGAAACAGGAGAAAGCCACTACCTAGACCTTCAAGGAGTTAAGGGTTAAACCTTTATTCAAGCCACCCTGCAAAGATTCCAGAATTAGTGGAATTTTGACCGTCAGAGGGGAAACACCGCATTCCTCGCACCAGGCCTCAAATACTCTCCAGACCCGCACAAATGCTAGGGACGTAGAGAACTACCAAGCGCAGAGTAAGGTGGCAATTACTGCTGCCGAATATCCTTGCTTGATCAGGCGAGCCCTCTCAAGGGCCAGACCATAAGACAGAACAGAGTCAGATCCACATGAAGGACCAGTCTCTGCACAGGGGGTTTCCACCAGGAGTCTCCATATGTCACGGACACCTTGGCCAATCTCAAGCTACTAGAAGGACTAATCCCCCGTGACACTTTATTCTGTGCTGGATGCTAAGACCCATATTGATGACATCACTTTTGAGCGACACAAAAAAGAGTCATCTATAAAAATCTAACCTGGTCAAGCGTCACGCGCCTAGCTTCACGCGCCGAAGGAGCGCGACAAAGGGGCCTGCCCCTTTGAGCGCCCCTTCGAGCAGTCCCGTTCGACAGACCGGAAGGATGTCTCCCTTGTGTCTGTCATAACCTGCCGTAGATACTGCGGTCGGAGTAAGTCTCAAACGGTTAGTCATACAAGTATCTGCAGTAATATCAAAGTGTTCCTGCTTGAACCAGCGGGTACAGCCTAAGCTTAGACAAGCTTAACAGTACGATCATTTAAAACTACTAACAGTAAGGCTAGCAAACGTTATAGCACCTGTCAGTGAGCCTCTGGTAATCTGATTCTGAACGACAATTAACTCTATGTGCTTCATGTGTCTATTGCTTAATATTGTGAAGGCTATTTAGCACGCTGTACCATCCTCGCTCTCTTTACCAATGCGTTAGCGGGATTAATGCGTTGTTTCTGTGCCCAACCAGGACCTCTTTTAGAAGTAATCCACTCATATGCCTCTTTGCTAGTTTTAATGCATATGCACGTTATCAATATCAGTGTTTTACATCCTTTGCTATCCAGACACCTTTAAATAAGATAATCTGTCAGAATTGTTTAACCCACTGTACAACCGGCTTTATTAATCATTATCGCCGGAAACACTATTAGAATGGTGCTTTATCTGTAAACTGTATGACAATAGTTCTCGGTACCTTTCTGCCTTACAACTGTCTCACCAAACTCTACACTTTTAACACACTGTAGGTTAACAATGCCTCCTTTAAGTGGAAACTGTTCTCTATCCTGCCACCTGGGACACAACCCATTTTTTCCCTTTACATTCTCTTATCAGACCCCACACCACCAGACTAAGCTCAGCAAAAGAAGGCTTATCCCAATATACACCCTCACACGCACTCAAGCCATCAGTTTATCTCTTATCACCATTATTCTATTTAACGCACAATCACTCCAAAAGAAAACCCATCTACTACATGATATTCTCACAGATTCTAAACCAGAAATATGTGCTGTCACGGAAACCTGGTTTAAACAACATGACACGCCCCTCATCAACCAGCTACCCTTAGAAACCTACGATGCTTTCTCTATCCCTCGGAAAAAGAAAAGAGGTGGTGGCATACTCTTGGCTGTAAAAAAGGAGTTTCAACTACTACCCCAGAATTGTGATATTCCAAACCAGTACGAAATCGGCTTTTTCAAATCTAAGTCGCTCCAACTATGTCTCATTTATACGCCCCCAGGCCTACTGGAGAAAGATTCATCTCCTCTTATCGAATTTTTTGCAAATTCTCTATCCCCTGACATACCCACAATTCTCCTAGGGGATTTTAACTTACACGTGGACACCTCCCCGCAATCTCCAGCATGCGAAGCATTCCTTTCCTCTCTTGAAGCAATGGGTTTCCAACAAATCGTGAACGCTCCTACACATAAAGCTGGCCACACACTTGATCTGATCTTTGTCAACTCCCCCATCAACATAAACAATCCCCCTACATGCAACACAGTACCTTGGTCTGACCACTCCCTGATTCAGACTAAACTCTCTCTCCCGCAAATGTCCCCCATCACCCCCCAGCAGCCCTTTTCTTTTAAATTTCGCAAACCATGCGATATAGATATCATCTCACAAGCATGCGCTGACATAGACAACCAAATTGACGCCTCATCCCCAGACAATGCCTTCTCTACCTGGATCAATCTCACCCTCAACATTGCTGACAAACATTGCCCTCTTATAACGAAAACTATTAACCCAAACCGTAGAAACAGAAAACCCTGGTATACGCCTGATCTTAGGAATCTGAAAATCCAACTCAGAACAGCTGAGAGGTCATGGCGCAAATATCAATCCCCTGCAACCAAACTTTATACTACCAGCGAATGCACGAATATAGAAACTCCATCCTCCAGGCTAAACGTAGTTACTATGCTAAAAAAATACATGGTATGCAATACAACCCTAAGGCCCTTTTCACCATGGTGGCGGACCTCACTTCTCCTGCCCCCACGCAACTATCAGCCAATCCCTCTAAAAACCGCTGCAATGAATTAGCTCAATTTTTCAAAAACAAGGTCTCCTCCATCACTGCACAATTCTCACATAATAACGTCAATATTTATCTGCCCACCATCAACTCTCCAGTCTCCCTCTCGTCTTTTGACTCTTCATCCTCTCTCGAAGTACAAAACATCCTTAAAAAATTAAAACCATCATCTCATCCTTCCGAAACTATCCCCACTAAACTCCTGCTAGCTATCCCCACTAAACTCCTGCTAGCTATCCCCACTAAACTCCTGCTAGCTATCCCCGAGGTGATTGCCAAACCCCTCTCAAATATCCTTAACTGTTCCCTAGAGCATGGCACAGTCCCCAATGTTCTTAAACAAGCAGTAGTGAAACCACTACTCAAAAAACCTAATCTTGACCCCGACACTTTATCTAATTACAGACCTGTCTCTAACTTACCCCTCCTAGCTAAAGTTCTTGAAAAAATTGTCAACTCACGGCTCTCAGATCACCTGGAGCAAAACAAGATTCTCCCATCCACACAACACGGTTTCAGAAAGCAATTAAGTACTGAAACCCTGCTACTCTCTCTACATGATACCCTCATCAGAGGTACAGATTCAGGTTCTTCTTATCTGATTGCCATGCTTGACATCTCAGCGGCATTCGACACAGTCAATCATGATGTCCTCCTTAACATCCTCAGGAGCATCGGGATCACTGGCAATGCCCTTTCCTGGATACGATCGTATCTCCAGGATCGCCTTTTCACAGTATTAGTTGATAACAATGAATCTGACCCCATCAGTCTTCCCCAAGGTGTGCCCCAAGGTTCTTCACTCTCCTCCACCCTCTTTAATATATACATGCTCCCCCTTACCACCCTCCTCACTAACCTCCACATCAAGCATTTTATTTATGCGGACGATGTGCAACTTATTTTCCCATTCTCTGACTCTCTCCTTACTGCCCTTCGCAACTGGGAATCCTGTCTCTCAGCCATCAACAAATTACTAAATGACATGCAACTAGCGCTAAACCCCAGCAAGACTGAACTTTTAATTATATCTAACAGGCCACCGCTCCCAGACATCCCACCTGCATACTCTTCCACAACTTTCCCATCACAAGTTCGCAACCTTGGTGTTTTCATTGATAACCATCTTACATTCAAACCTTTCATTAAATCTATCATTAAGGAATGCTTCTTTAAGCTCCAAACCATAAAAAAACTCAAACCACTGCTACACTTTTCTGATTTCCGCACTGTACTACAGTCTATCATTTTATCTAAGGTAGACTATTGTAATGCACTTTTTCTAGGCATCCCCGCTACCCATATCAAACCCCTACAACTACTACAAAACGCTGCCGCCAGGATACTATCAAACACGAAAAAAAGAGATCACATCACCCCTACACTCATCGAACTTCATTGGCTCCCTATACACTCTCGAATTCTCTATAAAGCCTGTTCCATCATCCACAAAAGTCTGTTGAACTCTAACCTGAATTGGATTAACCCCCCACTCCTCCCCTGCACCTCGAATAGACCCACACGTACTGCCCTCCAAGGAACCCTACGTGCACAACCTATCAAATCTTTCAAATTATCGTCCACTATAAACAGAGCTTTCTCCCTAGCCGGCCCCTCTATATGGAACTCCCTGCCTCCTGATATACGCCTGGAATCATACACACCCACTTTCAAAAAAAAAACTGAAAACATGGCTCTTCCAGCAAGCTTACCACACATCACCTCCCATTACATAAATCCTTACTGATTAAATAAGTGATTCTCCTAGAATCTGATACGCGACTTATGATTTATTTCTCGGATTACGTTGTATGCCTATCGATTTTGTACTTTGACTCGGCTATTTATGTACTTATCTTTTGTATATAGTTTTGGTGATATGTATATAGTGATTTTGCTGTTCTCAATTTTATGTAAGGGCCCTGCCCAAAAGTTAACCTGTTTGCAATGTTATATGTAAGGGTTCTGCCCAATGGTTCCTGTTTAACTGTAAACCGATACGATGTGTGAACGGTTATCGGTATAAAAAAGACATTAAATAAATAAATAAATAAATAAATAAATGACCCTACCTAGGAGGGGCCATGGAGAGAAAGCATATAGCAGCTCCTCTTCCAGCCAGGTCTGAACAAGAGTGTCGATCCCTAGGGTCAACTGATCTCTTCTGCAACTGAAGAATCAGGGAGTCTTCGCATTGTGAGATGCAGCCAGCAGGTCAATGGATGGGAAACCCTAGCGATCTACTACCAGCTGAAAGGCTTTGGCAGACAACGCCCATTCTCCAGGATCCAGACTCATCCTGCTTAGAAAGTCTGCTCTGATGTTGTCTTTTCCTGCGATGTGGGAGGCTGAGATTATCTGTAGATGTATTTCCGCCCATTCCATAAGGAGATCTATCTCCTGTGACACTTGCCGGCATTTTGTTCCACTTTGGCGATTGATGTAGGCTAATGTTGCACTGTCCGACATTACATGGATCAATTGACCCTGGAGTATGTGGCTGAACTATAGACACGCCAATCTGACTGCCCGAGCTTCCACTGCACTACCTCCAGGGTTCCCACCATCAAACCACGTCGGGCATATCGTGTTCATCAAGAGATGCACTTGGAACATCAGACGCACTTGGAACATCAACTTCCTTATCCATGTGATCAGGAGGAAGACCTTGCCCTGCTTGGTGTTGAACCGGACTCCCAAACAGTCCAAAACAGGGAGGGTTTGAAGCTGCTTTTGTCCAGGTTCATGACCCAAGTGAGTTCCAGAAGCAAGGAGGTCAACCTGTTGATCACCTGGAGACACTTCCATGGACTTTGCCCGGATCAACCAGTCATCCAAGTATGGGTGCACCAGGATTCCCTCTTTTCTCATCGCAGCCGCTACAACCACCATAATCTTGGAAAATGTTTTAGCGGCCATGGCCAGGCCAAAGGGCAGGGCCCGGAACGGATAATGGCGACCCAGTACTGCAAAGCATAGGAAACGATGTTCTTAATAGATTGGAATATGCAAGTAGACCTCAGATAGGTCCAGGGTTGTTAAGAACTCTCCCGATTGTTCAGCCATTATCACGAAATGTAGAGTTTCCATGCGGAAATGAATCACTTGTAGATGTCGGCTGATGCTCTTGAGGTCCAGGATGGGGGCAAAAGGAATCTTCCCTTCTTGGGTATGATAAAATAGGTGGAATAAAGCCCTGTATTTTCCTGGGGTGCAGATACTGGAATTATAGCCCTCATCCTGAGGAGCCTTAACAGGGTAGTCTCCACTGCCTGCTTCTTGTGCTGGGAGTGGCAAGAAGATATCATGAATATGTCCTGAAGAGTGCTGCGAAATTCCAGCGCATATCCTTCTCATATGACTCCAGTATAGATTTGTACGAAGTGATCTCCGACCCACAGTGGGTAGAAGAGGGACAGTCGACCCTCTATCTCCTCATTCCGAGGGTAGGTCAGCAAAACGTCATTGGGGGTTCAGGGCGAACCTGAACCAGAGCCTAACACTCTTGGGCTGCCGACTCCGAAAGGACAGAGACCTCTGAAATGTCGAGTTTCTGTAGGGGGTGAAAGCATTGGAAGCACCTGGATTGATCCCTCAAGAAAAGAGGGGCACAGTAAATGCTTTCTCATCTTCTGTTAGCCGGAGTACTGGAGATTCATCCCATTTACTGGCCAGCTTTTCCAATTCGCTTCTGAAGAGGAGTGATCCTTTAAAGGAAATCTTTGTGAGATTTGTCTTGGAGATTGCGTCTGCTGACCAATTCCACAGCCATAGCTGTCTTCTGGCCGCCACCACTGAGGCCACTTCTCTGGCTAGAAAGGAGGTGACAGGTTCCATAACCGCTCTGGAATTCATCCCAGAGTCATCCACCTCCCGAGAGAGCAGCAGGCACAAACGAGCTACCAGGACACAACAAAATGCAATCTGTAAGGTCATTGCTATTGCGTCAAAGACCTGTTTAAGGATGGACTCCATCCTTTAAGGCCGCTCCTCCCTCCACTGGGATAGTTGTTCACTTAGAGATGGCACAGACTAGCGCATCCACTTTAGGGAAACGCAAACATTCTCTTACTGCTGGATCCAGTGGGTATAAAGCTTCTAACACTCGTCCACCTTTAAAACTTGCTTCTAGGGCATCCCATTCCAGGCCAATCAATACCTGGATGGGTTACAGTATTGGAAAGTAGCAAGAGGCTTTCCACAGGGAAATCAGAATGGGATTCTTCTTTGGTTCTAATATAGAGTCTGCTGCAGGAACTCCCAGCAGACTCTGGGAGTTCAGGGTCTGAGAAACTAGGGCCAGCAATTTGTTTCTATGGAAAAACATCAATACAGTCCAATACGGTTCTAAACCTCGGGGGATTTCACCATCTTCCAAGGAATCTGGATCCTCTTCTTCATCCGGGTCCCTGCTAGGGATACCCTTGATGAGTCTAGGCATGCCTCGAGGTCTGCCAATAGGACTGGGAGAGGGAGGGCTTAACAGCTGAGGTTCCGTCCGGGCGGGGCAAGTGAGGTAGCAGCCTGCGCCTGGACAAAAGCTTGAAGGCCTTAAAAGAATTCCATCCAAGATAAAGCGGCCGGATCCATGCCTAGCCCAGGAGGTACTGGGGTAGGTGCCGCTAAATTTCCCTCTCCCAGTCTCAGGTTTATTCACATATGGGGTACTTCCAGTTAAGTCTATGGCTGACCCATCCTCTGAATGGGAGGAGCCAGGCTTAGCAAAGTCCGGGGAGGCCAACTCTCCCTGGGCTTCCTCACAGTGCTGACAATAAGCAAGAATCCAGGTCAGACTGTGCAGCCCTAATATGACAAGCAGCGCAGACAGAAAGGCACTTATGTTTCTTTGCTGCCGGAGGCACTGTGTATTCAGACAGCTTGTGCTTAAAATTTTATGCGCACAGATTTTGGGCGCCTACGCAGGCCGCAGCGAGGCGCAAGCACAGCCCATGCACCCAGCTTTACTTGTATTCTCCACCTAGTAAGTTGTGCGTGTATGTACGTGTGCGCCATTATGCGGACAGTGCGCGCAAAGCCGACACGCACTGCACGTACCAAAGCTCTATGGCGGTAATACAGGCACAAAAACAAGCGCAAGATGGCGCCACCGCGGTGATATTGCCCCTGTATAGATCCTTGGTGAGACCTCTGTACAATTCTGGAGACCACTCCTTCAAAAGGATAGAAACTGGTTGGATTTGGTTCAGATGTTTACTACTACCATGGTCAGTTTCCTCGTTCTAAAGCCTATGGGGATGGACTTAAAGATCTAAACATGTATGCCCTAGAGCAGTGGTTCCCAAACCTGTCTTGAAAGACCCCCAGCCAGTCGGGTTTTCAGGCTATCTGCAATGAATATGCATGAGATAAATCTGCATGCACTGCCTTCACAGCATGCAAATTTGATCTCATGCATATTCATTGTGGCTAGCCTAAAAACCTGACTGGCTGGAGAGGTCTCCCAGGACAGGTTTTGGAACCTCTGCCCTAGAGGAAAGGCAAAGTAGGGGAGATACGATAGAGACATTTAAATAACTCCAAGGTTTCCATGCACAGGAGGCAGCCTCTTTCATCGGAGAAGCAGCTCTAGAACAGGGATGGCCCACATCAGTCCTCAAGAGCCACAAACAGGTATTTTTTTCATAGGTGCAGCCTGGAACCAAAACACCAGGCCCTGGGAGAGATGGAGTTGGGTTCCACACCTCAAACAGATTCCACAAGCCAGACGAATCAAACCTACATCAGGAGTCCCTGTCCAAACAGTAATGCAGTGTTAATGAGTGGCGAGAACACAATGTCACGGCCACAGATCTGACAGAGTAAGCCTTGGAATGATCTGCCAGATTCAGGCCCGCCTGGGCATAACAGAAAGAGATGCTTACAAAACAAAACAAGACTGCAATTCAAAATCCCAAATCATGTGCCCTACTACGGCAGGTTTCCCCAAATCTGTCCTTCAGACCCCACAGCAAGCCAGGTTTTCAGGATATCCACGAGAGAAATCTGCACTGGACCCCCACCTATGCGTATTCATTGCAGCCTGGCTTAAGCACCTACTATGGATTCAAATTAAATATCCTGAGGTCACTGGCACACTTGCCTCGAGCACGTGTTTGTAAGGCAGAAAATGCAATAGGTTTGGGAAGCCCCGGATTACAGCGTCACCTCGAGTAGTTTAGAGAAGACTCAACCTCAAGCCAATGTTAGCCAATTACGTGAGAACCTCAGCAAATCATCACAAAAAGCAAACGTCCCTGTGAGCTGAAAACATAATCACAGGATGATCAAGGAAAAGGAAAATAGCCCACCCAAGCACGGTTAGTCGGGGATCCATCCCGATTGCAATCTGTTTAACTTGGCCAGTGGCTGCTCTTAATAATGGTAATACCAAGAGCTTTTCCCCCAGCTCTCTTCCCTTCTACGGAGCCATTTTCTCTCCCTCTCTCTAAGCTAATGTAGCTTAAACAAAATGGCTTGGACTGAGCTCTTTTTTAATTTAGCCCTGGAAAGGTTAATATTTTTTAATTCTACATTTCAAGACACTTCAAAGCGGATTCCATTCTAGTGCTGAAAGCTATTC
The DNA here is from genome assembly GCF_901001135.1 of Rhinatrema bivittatum. Taxonomy (NCBI): domain Eukaryota; kingdom Metazoa; phylum Chordata; class Amphibia; order Gymnophiona; family Rhinatrematidae; genus Rhinatrema; species Rhinatrema bivittatum. Next base: position 811,242,577 of record NC_042616.1, on the reverse strand, counting down.
CCCGGTCCCCAGAGGGCCTGATTTCCTAGGGCTTTTCTCCCATTCTGCGTCTATGGGAACAATGCCCCGTAAAGGAGCCCCTAGGTTTGTACCTGAGGTAACGGAGGGTGAAAGGACTTACCCAAGGTCACAAGGAGCGGGATCTGAACCCTGGCTCTCAGCCCACTACGGTAACTCCTGGGGGTTCTCTCTGGTTCCAACAAGGACTCCTCCGCTCTTCCCTAGGGTTTCCATGAACAGAGCTGCCCACGATACACCCGGCTCCATCTCGCACGGGTCGTTTTACCGGCAGTCTTGCGGCACCATTCATTCCCGATCCAGTTTGTTTCCAGTCTACAGGATTACTGATCCTCCGCTCTGCCAACAACGCAAGTTTGCCTACCGCAATTAAGCCATTACACGCGGGTAACTGAACGGCCTCGTCTCGCCAAGCTAGCAGCGCTCCGAGCTCCGCTAAGCCTGTGGAGGTCCCTACGTGAGTATCCTCAGCCTATACCAGAGCTAATCCAGTTATGGAGGCGCGTCTCCAAGGAGGCAGGCAGGCACCCCATGTCTAATTCACCCTATCTAGGGGAACCACAAACTTGCTTTTTCTATTGCTAAGCAGGCTGAATTAGCCATTATACATGGGGAGCCCCAAGCAGAGGGTTGCAGCAGAGCGTTTACTCAGTAAGCAAGCCAGCCCTCACCATGGACAGTAGAGTACAGTCAGACCAGATTACGCAACACTGCTTGTCCAAGTTTTTATGAGTGTATGGGTATGCACGTATCAAGGTACGAGTGGTTTGTGCGTCATTATTACGACGTGGGGAATGATATGGGTTTTATAAGGATAGGTTACAGGGTGCACTTATTTGATTTAAAACATTATGTGCACATTTTGTAAACGTTCTTTAAGAAGTATCATTTATGAATGTGGTGAACAAATAAAAAATACATATAAGTGATGTGGAAATAGGCATTATTACATATATCTTATATATACACCGTATTATTCCCCTGATTACTTTGATATTACTGTCCAAATTTTCTAGCAGTCTTTGAGAGGGTATCAAGACAGTAATGGGATGTAAAGGTGTGGATGGAAGCCCAAGTTGTAGCTTTGCAGGTATCTTCAAGCACTGGAAGCAGGACTTGGCTCTCACATGATGAGCTTTCACAGAGTCTGTGACTTGCGGTCCTGCCAAGGTATAACCAAATTGGATGCATTTAGCCTGCCAGTTAGACAAAATATACTTTTTGACTGTTACCCCTAGTCTGTTGGGAGTCATATGAAATGAACATTTGGGAGGTTTAACGATGCAGCCGAGTTCGTAGCTTGTACCAAGGCCCTTTTGCAGTCCAAAAGGGCCTTGGTACAAGCAGGCTTTTTTGCCTTCATGCGCATGAGACCTAGGAATGAAGGTAAGCAATAGGGGGCACTCCATGAAGCTAGCAAGTAGCACATTTAAAACAAATCAGAGAAAGTTCTTTCACTCAATGCACAATTAAGCTCTGGAATTTGCTGCCAGAGAATGTAGTTAGGATAGTTAGTGTAGGTGGGTTTAAAAAAGGTTTGGATAAGTTCTTGGAGGAGAAGTCCATTAATGGCTATTAATCAAGCTGACTTAAGGAAGAGTCACTGCTATTTCTGGCATCAGTAGCATGGGATCTTCTTAGTGTTTGGGTACTTGCCAGGTTCTTGTGGCCTGGATTGGCCACTGTTGGAAGCAGGATGCTGGGCTTGATGGACCCTTGGTCTGACCCAGTATGGCATGTTCTTAGGTTCTAATACAATGGATTGATTAATATGGAAAGCTGAGATTACTTTCAGGAGAAACTTTTGAGTACAGAGAACCATTCCATTGTGGAAGAACTGCATTTACAGAGAATAGTGAACAAGAGCTTGGAGTCTGCTAACTCTCCTAGATGCAGCGAGGAGCACTACCTTCCATGGTCAAGTACTTTAGAGAAGCTGACTAATGACTCAAAGGGAGGCTTCATTAGTTAGGAAAGGACCACATTCAGGTCCCACAGCACAGGTGGCTTTTGTACCGGGGGCTTGATATGTCATAGACCTTTCATGAAACAAGATATCAGTGGATGAGCAGAGATAGGTTTGCTATCCACTTGTGTATGGTAAGCCGCTATAGCACCGAGGTACACTCACACTAAAGTGGAGGTGAGGCCTGAGTCAGAAAGGTAGAGCAAGAAAGTCAGCAGGTGCTTAGGATCACAAAAAAATGGGTTCGAAACATTTTAATGACACCACTTGGAGTATCTATTTCATTTGAAGGCAGAGTTTCATTCAAGCTGAAGGTTTTCTAGATGAGACTAGTATGTCTATAATCTTTGTAGGTAAACGGAGCTAAACGATCACTCAGCTCTCAACAGCCAAGCTGTGAGGTTGAGGACAGAGGTTGGGATTGTACAATGTCCCATCTTCCTGAATTAACAATGCAGAGTCTGCTCTCGGATGTAAAATCATTTTTTGACCGCATACTCACAAAAGGTCATAGAGGTTTACAAAATAAAAGAAAAGCTCACATACATAATTCTACATAATCAGATAAAACACATTTAAAATAAATATGACAATAACGAAAAATGTCTCTTTTCATCCTGATACTTTCATGGCCTCACATTATAAACACAAGTCCCGCAAGCTGCCTTCTCGCATGCTCGCATATCTACAGAAAGACTGACTCATTTTCACATGTCTGCAAACACCGACTTTTAGCTTACACCTTCAAATTCACGTTTAAACAGCCATGTTTTTAATGCTTTCTTGAAAGCGTTTGTATCCATAATTCTTAATTGTTCAGGATATCGTTCTACAGGATTGGAGCAGCCACCGAATAGGCCCAACCTCTGATCTCACCCAGGTGACCCTGTCGGATAGATGGAATCTCCAGCAATCCTTTATTTTGCAAGCGCAGGGGTCGAGATGGAGAATAAATTCACAACACTGTACCCAGCCAAGAAGCTTTACCACTATTACTAAGCTTCTGCACTAGTATTAAGATTTTATACTCTATTCTTGCATCAGTCAGGAACCAATGAAGCGTGGTCAGTACTGGAGTAATCTATTAATACGCGGGCAGCTGAATTTTGTAATCACTGTAAAGAGGGAGTGCAGTCTTTGGCAGATACAGAAAGAGCAAATTACAATCAAAATCTGAAAAAAATCAGAGATTATAGAATGGAACTAAAGTCCTCCAGTTCCAATAAGGCAGGGGTCAGGAACCTTTTTGGCTGAGAGAGCCATAAACGCCACATATTTTAAAATGTAATTCCATGAGAGCCATACAATATGTTTAAAACTAAATACAAGTAAATGTGTGCATTTTATGTAAGATCACACTTTTAAAGTACAATAAGTCTCTGAAAATATTACACCAGGCCTTAAGACACCAATACATCTCCTATTAGGAAAACAGACCAAGTCAGGCTGCTATAGAGTCCTACACAGAAACTACACACCAGCAGAAAACCTCACCTGAATCACGTGCTGTCCCTCACCTAACATAGAATAAAGAGACCAAAACGCATAACAAGAAGCATGCAGAGAAAAACTGAATTGGAAACTGCAACAAGCCAGAGTCTCTGTATGCAGTGTAACAAAGGAAAAAAGAAACATTACCCATCCTTATAAAACAAATCAAGAAATATAAAATCATCAACAGTAAAACTGTACTAACAAAAAGAACATATTTCGAAACAGCTGATGAGTGGAATATCCAATAAGTAAAAACTCGTATAAAACATTTCCAGATACCAACAAAATATTTCAAAATAGCAGACACAAAGACCCAGTAATGAAAAATAATAAGGATACAAAAAATTTTTTTGCTCTGCATACCTGGGAACGTTTGATATCCAGGTGTCCTGAGATTGTTCTGAATTAGCAGGAGGTGGGGTGGTTTGCTTGGAACTTTCTCCTCTCTCAGTCACATACCAGTGCTCTCTCTCACACCGGCTCTCAATGACACACCTATACACACATGCTCTCAGTCACTCACATATACACATGTTTTTTCTCTCTCACTTATATAGGCTCTTAATTACACATTTACACACATGCTGTCTATCTTTTCACGCTTACACACACAGGCTTTCAATCACAAATACATGCTGTCTTTTTCTCTCACACACAGACTCTCATTCACATGCTTACAAACATGTCCTCTCTTTCTCTCATTTACACACAGGCTCTCAATCACATACTCACATGCTCCCTCACCTAAATCAGCTCTCAATCACACACAGACACACATGGTCTCTCTCTTACTTATACACACAGGCTCTTAATCATACATACACATGATTTCTCTCACACACAAAGGATCTCAATCATACACACATACTCTTTCACACAAACAGGTTTTCAATCACAAACTTACACATACAGGTTCCCAATGGTAAACTTACATTCATGCTCTCTCTCTCACAGGCAGGCTCTCAATCACACACATACTCTCTTTCACATGTACAAGCTCTCGGCCCGAAGAAAAGAAGACTGCAGCGGCTCGGAGGAAAATGAAGAGGTTCAACCGCGGCCGATGGGACTCCGCCTCCGCGAGGGCTGAAAATGAAGAGGTTAGCGTTGGGAGGAGGCTGCTGCTGCCGCGAGTTCCCGGGGTGGGGGAGGAGAGAGAGTGAATGAGCGAGCAAGCTTTTGCCGAGCGCACTAGCGTGGCCTCTTCTTGCCGTGCAGGCACCCGATACTCTCCACTTCCTCTTCCGGGCCGCGGGGGGGGGGGGGCGGAAGAAGAGAGCACGCCAGTGCCGCTGACTCCAGCTGTCCTGCCGCGTTCCGCCCGGGCTGACAGCATTTTAAGCCCGGGCGGAGGAGGATCGGGGAGCAGCTGGGTCAGCGGGAAAGTGTGGCGACACTTGTCTGCGAGCCAGATGCAGCCCTCAAAAGAGCCATGGGTTCCCGACCCCTGCAATAAGGGCTTCAGAATTTTCAGCATACAAACTTTTAAAATGCCCAGAGCAGGTTAAGGTTTTTTATATACATATTCATTGAAAAATGTGAGGCCAGCAACACTCCCAAATCTCAGACTATACATATCTTAATTGCATGCCTGCTAAGTTCAATATTGGGATTTCCTGCAAGGTTAGATAATCTCTGATTTTGACAGATTTAAAGAAAGGTGGTTATTTGATATCCATGTTTCAATAGCTCCCAGATAGATTTTCAAGTACTAATGGTTGTAATGAGAGAGCTCTTTATGGGAATGAAAAATTGGATGTCGTCACATAGACAAAAAAATTCAAATGCTAGCAATTTGCATAATGGAATGAGTGATCGAATGAGTTGATCCCACTGGGGCCATAAGCCCCACTGGAGATAGCGGATGTGAAGACGGGGCAACGGAATTACATGGATGGCTGCTCCCATGCGACTGAGAACTACAAAGAGCTGTCTGGTGGACGAGCACAGAGAAGAGAATGTGGATGAGCGATATCATGGTGTTGACTCAGTCGGGAGAAAGGAACGCTCTCTCTTGTATTGAGTCTATCCAAGCCCCGATGAATTTGATGATCAACAAACCGAAGTGGTGTTGGACAGCTATGATCGAGTTCAGAGAGCAGAGCACTTTGTCCAATCATCTGGGTTTGGGAAAACTTGTATTACTTGGCGATGGAGATAAGCTTTCACTACCGAAAGGTTTTTCATAAAGACCCTCGGAGGTAGCACCAGTGCAAAGGGTGAATGGGTATGTGAGCATATGCATCCTTTAGATCCAAGGCACACATCCATTCATCCTTCTGTATATAAGGCAGGATTCATGCTAAGGGAGTTCATTTTGAATTTCTCTCGTAGAATGTGTTTCAGGCATTTCAAGTCGAGAATGGGATGCAGCTCCTCTGTTTTAAGGATAAGGAAGTACTGAGAATAGAAACCCAGAGCATGTTGAGTCGCTGGGATTGATTATATTGATTGCTGTTGGAAAAGCAATTGGACTTCCAGTCAAAGCTTCAGCAAATAAGATAGATCCAAATGTAGCACCAAACAATGTGAAAGAGATGGAGGCCAGGAGTACCCAGACTGCACAATTTGGAAGATCCAGGAGTCCTTGGTGATTTGATGCCACTCCTCCGTGAAATGGTCGATTCTTCCTCTGTCTGGGAGAGTAGGAAACAGATGGCTAGGGGGCTCAAAAATTAAGCCCTGGTTTGGTTTGGGCCTGTATGCAGATTTCTGTTGACAGTGTTCTTTTTATCGAGGTCTGACCAGAAGTGGCTTTTAACGCTGGACCAGAAAGGGTGGTAGATATTATTGTTGAAAAGTCTGTGAAGTATGATTGGTTGTATGACAGTGATGCCACACTGTGTTGGGTTGTTCAGGAACCATAGAAAGCAACTGCACCGCCACATTCTGGTCTTTAATCTGAGCAGCGACAATCTAACAGAGGTTCTCCCCAAAAAACTGCCCCCTAAGCAGGGGAGGTCTGCTAGTTTTTGTGGACATCCTCACGGATGCTACGTGCCCAAATCTACACCATATGTCTAGCTCCAAAAGAGGCGGATGATGTATGTGAAAAGGAATCAAAGGATTCATTAAGTGATCAGAGTACATGGCAGATGTCCTCTTCCACATCCAGGAGTGGTTGTGGATAGTAATTGCATTGTTTTGTTACAGGCAGGAAAGGCTTCAACCTTTGAATGCAGTCGTGTATGTACTGCACCATGTAGAATTGGTGGATGATAATACAAGCAGATAGCATGGCACTCTGAAAAATTTTCTTACCAAGGTAATCTATAATTTTGTGGTCTTTTCTAAGAAGAGAATGTGATTGAATCCATGTCGACTTTACTTTCTTCATAGCAGATTTGACCACCAAGGATTTGTGAGGCAGTTGGATGACAGCAAAGCCAGGTGATTGCTGGACTCAATTTGAGGTCCTACTTTCTTGCTATAGGAGTGACCGAAATGGGAGTTTCCCCACTCTTTCTCATTAGCAAAACTGCGAGTATGTTATGAACTGGAAGGACCTCTGGTTCGGCTGGACTATCCAGTATTTGAAGAAGAACAAGGAGCTTAGAGTGGGGCTCTTTGTGGACATGAATGCCCTGTGCAGTACCCATCTTTTCCAAAATCTTAGAAGGGTAAGATCCTCTGGTGGCGAGATATGGTCCACAGGATCTGGAAGAGGTTCGGAGGGTATGCCAGTAGAGTCATATCCAAGCCTCAGAATTTTAGGTTGCTTACACAGGACTCCAGCGACATAGAGAACAAATCAACAAACGTTTCCAGTTGACTCTGAGGAGGAGCAACCTGGTCTAAGACCTCTGATCTGCTAGAATTTATGGCAATGGACGATGAAGAACTCTTGAGCAAGAGTTCTGATAATGAATTCACCCCATAGGTGATATTGAGACTACAGTGTTTGATATTGCCATAGCAATAGCAGAAAAAAGAGGCTAGAATATTCCTTACATCTCTTTGGTCAGAAAGGCAAAGGAACTGCTCCCCAAATCTGCAATGTGGTTAAGTGACTGGTGTGTCCTCTGGCCTGGCATAGGCGGTAAGACATCCTCTTTTGAGGCCAGAATAGGTTCTTGCATGAGGATAGGTGGCCTATTAAAAGTCTGCAGGCAAAGTCCTGGCAGGGAGAGTGCCCTGATTAATGGTGGTGGCAGGGGTAATCTGACCCCTCTCTCCCATTGATCTAGGATGGCCTGGGTAGCGCTGTGTTGGTAAAGCAGCTTGATAAATATAAGTCTGCAGTGGATGCATTGATTACTTTGATAGAATAGTGCTTCAGCAGGTCTTTAGAGCAACACATTGAGGAATCCGGTGCAGGCTAACGATACTGCATTGTTTGCACCGGAAGTGCGCCATGGATCCTATCATCATACATCACAGTGGAGGCTGCAGGCTTTCTTTGCGTTGGATTATCATGTGCATTGCTGCACAAATGTGCCATGCATTTCGCCATTCCATGCTTTGAATGCTTCAATGTACCATGCAATGGCATTGGCAAAAGTTGCGCCGGGTGAGTCGATGCACCTGATGCCATTGGCCACTTAGACAGTGCTGTGCACCACACTTATAATGATTATGCCTCTTCAACACAGGTTGCAATGGCTCCAATGACTTGTGCTGCTTTGTCTTCGATGCAGGGTGGCTGGCGGAACTTAATCCAGATGCTTCAGCCTGAGCGAACGTGGGAGTCTTTAAGGAGCTCCCACTCAACTCCTTTCCTGGTGAGGCAGACAACACTGCACTGCAGGACGAGGACCTACTGCGCCTCCGGAGAGATTTACATAGATCATAGATGCGAAGCACCCTAGAATGCTGCAAGCATGTGGACATCCGTCCATTGGCATAGCAGTTCTTTTGGTTGTGTTCTGGGCCAAAGCACCAATAACACAATTTGTGGCTGTCAGTGAGAGGCAATCTTTTCACAATTACAACTTTGGAAACAGCTCACCATTCTTGCTTACTTCTTCTGAACGGACATGGTGGGAGAAGAGGCCTCATTCCATTATGCTAGTTTGTTTGAGGGGATTTTGTAGCTCTGAAAGTACTAAATAAGAAGAACCTGAAGTAAAAATATCAAAATGAGAGAAAAACAAGGATTTTTTTCATAAAAGAAATATATGTAAGAGTTCATATCCGTGCTGTGTTCAGACAAAAATGACCGAGAAGGCTCGCGAGGCAACTCCCGCATATGCCGAGTACAGCTTAAAGCTCTATTAGCTAGAGAGACGAGCCTGTTTGGTGCCAGCAGATGAGATCGCCCACATACAATCGTTAATTCAGCCTGCTTATGTACAGAAAAGCTAATCTATAGAACCCTTAGCTGACTTAATGACTCATCTCCTTTAGGATTTGGAGGAGTCCATGATCACGCCCAGGTTTCTAACCCCCTTCTGCACTCAGGCAGCACCCATCTCCTCTGTACTAATCTTATTTGGCTTTGTCATACTCCATATGCTTGGTACGCCTATGCTAACCTAGAGATTATCTTGGATACTGTTGGTTATCAGAAGATGCAAGCCTAAGGAGAACAAGATTTATCAGGCTTCTCAACAGAACCCACTATGACGAGCCCCTCTTCAGGGGGGTTCAATAGACCTCCCCTTCTCTACTTGAATTGATTTTTTTTTTTTTTACTAACAAAAAAAATGCTGAGAGTTTCCAGAACTGTACTGACTGGATCTTTCTTTATCTATCTAAACCAATGGCTCCGTGAGGAAGCACAGACACAGAGGTGGAGTGTAAGAGGGGGCCCACAAGACTTCTACCTGCCATCTCCCTCCCAGCCAACCAGCAAAGCAGAGAAGCAGCTGGAAACAAGCAGAGCCATCTGCCTCCTCCCCATATAATGAAAAGAGAGAAGATGGGAACAAGCAGGGCTGTTTGCAACCCCCCCCCCCCCCATCTCCCCATCCACGACAGCAGGAGGTCAAAAAATGAATGGAGCACCCTCCATCCTCCCATCTGTAAAGCAGAGGGAACCACCTGCCTCACTACCACATAGGAAAGAGGAACTAGAAAGAAGAGAAGGCGTCTGCCCCATCGCTGCTAAAGGGAAGAGGCTAAGATTGGTTAATTATCGGCTCTGAGATTACTGAATTAAAAAAAAGAAAAACACACCTTGGTGAGGGAGGAGGAAAGAGGTTCAGAGTCTATGTAAAGCTATTGTGGAGGGGGCTTGATGTAGTAAAGGTTGCCAACGGTTGAGACGGGCATATTAGCCCCCAAGAGACTCCCTTCAACTGATGAGCACCAGTCTGGGTCCAGCCAGAAACGTCATCATCAAACCAGCCCTCCCCCCCTAAAAAGGTTTCTGAACCAGGCTTTCCAGCTAAATGAACACTCAAGAGGAATGCACCGGTCACCATGGCAATGTAAAGCACCGAGCTCTCGCCACTACCCGAAGACTGCGGAAAACCCAGGCCAGAGAGACGAACTGGACAGCAGCAGGCAGGAACGCAAGCTCATTCCACATCCAAGAGCTTGCCCAACACCCAAACACTAATGCAGAGGCTTTCCGATACTCATAGCCCCTACGGTGCAGTCAGCGAAAGAGAGGGATTATAATCTGCCAATGTATCAGAAACACTCCTGTTTTACTTCAGCAAGCAAGAAAAAGAGCGCACACCCTAGATTGTGCCGACCTAGGCCTCACAAGTTTAAGTCTGGTTATAATTTTATTACACAGGCGTAGAGCCTACTGAAGGACGGCAGCTTATCCCCCTTTTTTTTGTTTGTTTTTTTGAAATTGGGTGGGAGAAGAAACAGTTTCCCCTCCTGCTTCTTTGGCCTGCAAGCTCGATCAGAACCATGTTTAGCCTTCTGCCTAGACCAGCCACTGCAAGGATGGCTTCTTAGCCAGAGAGCCCCAAATCCCACCTCCCTTCAGTGCCCCCAACACATGCACCCAGCCACTAGCTCACAACGGCCAGGGCTCGCTCGCTCTCCTCTTCAAGCAGCTGGCAAAGCTTTCATGAGATATGGCGCTTCGGCAAAGGAAATGCCAGATATGGGGGCAGTCAACCAGTTTCATGGTTTTTCTGCCTGCACGTTAAAGCTTTAAAGAAAAGACATGTAAGTTTACCCGGTAACAGAAAAGAGCTGGGGGGGGGGGTGGAACTGATGGTTACAGTGAGTATTCAGGCCAGGTTAGTCTTAGCACTCTCCCGGGCTATGCAAGTATTTAAGAGCTACCTTCTTTATTGCAATCAGTTATTGCACATTAACACGTACTGCACTGTTACACACTACAGGCCTCGCCCCCCCTCCCAGCAATGGAGCCGCCAGGCCAGGTCCAGAAATCAAGAGTCGCTCTCTCCAAGCGGCCTCCGTTTACCATGCAAGCAGTTTCTATTTTTCTATTTACTCTCCTACGCCACTTTTCCCATCTCCAAGCAGCCTGGATGGGGCACAACCGGAGTTGGAGGGCTCGTTGTACACACAGGCCCAGCCCGAATAGTTCATTATTTCCCCCATCTAAAACATATCGACATTTAAGTGCAGTAATGAAAGGGCATTTACAAAATCTGGCACAACACTGGCAAGGGGAATTATCAGAATTCAGACTCATTCAATGTTTCAGGAGTCTCAGAGATATTACAAGTTAAAAGGACTCTAGGGAAATCGTGTAAGGATAATTTTAGGCAAGCTAGTTGGATCTCTGGAAGCCTTTGTAAGGCGAATAGGCAGCTATGCATCAGAAGAGACTCCAATGATTGGTAAGTATGAATCAATATAGTGCATGTGATGCGAGTGCAGGGGTGATACAAAGGCAGGACACTATTACTAGTTCTTCCCTCATGCCTGAGACTTCCTGGCACCAGTGGGCTGATAAAGAGTAGGGATAGGCCCAGGGAATATCAAAGGCCAGGATATTTGGTATTTATCATCACCTAGGAAGATCAGATTCTAAACACTAGTACACATACCAAGGAGCTGATAAGAAGTTAAACAACCAAATGAGAGATCCAAGGACTACTACTGAAATACCTTCCAAACTGAAGCATCTAACGTGCAGAGAGGGATACATAAAGCATAGCATTTGCTTATTTTAGTTGGGTGACCAGAGGTGACTTCAACGTACACGGATCCGCGTCCTCCGGATTTCCTATAAACGCTGAGATATATATATATATATATATATGAGGAGGGCATATAAGGGAGGTTGTTCTATCTTTATTTCTGTCTGTCTCCTATTTACCTGTATTGCTTTATGTACATCTTACTGCGATACTGTATTTAATGTTGGTATTACTTTGCTGATTTATTATCCATATATTCATAACATTTAGTAAACTAAGTTTTGTTCTGCAATATTTGTTTCTGTATGTTCTCGGACATAATATAAAATAAACCTCCACACGACCACCGTACACAGAAATGCAGCTTAAACTGTTTCAGATGAACTCTATTATCTCCAGGAGATCTCCAAAATGGGAGTGATCCTTCTAAATAAGTGGGAGAGATGCAAGTCGCTCCCCACTGCTTTGGGGAATGCAGTTACTTAATATTTGTGGAGCAAATCTTTCAGGCCTTTCAAATGAAGCCTCAACTGCCCATCAGAACATCTTACTGTGTGACCACGATGCCGCCGTCAGATACATGTACGCAAAGGAGAGCCAGAAATATAGCAAATCTGACGAGTAAAAAGTGCAAAATATCCAAGCTAGACCATGAGAGCAAGCCCCACAGTAACCCAGTGATTCAAAGTGATGATGTATCCCATCGAATTAAAGAGGATTAGCTTGTTCTAGGACCAAGGCATAGGCAGAGACACTTTTCCGTTTCTTGACTCTTCTTCCATCACATCTGAAGAAGCTGGAGATTTTGAATGAAGAAGTCAAGGCTATTATCCCTTGTAAAACTACTGAAACAGGGAGACGATTGCCTCAACAATACTGAGCAGCAGCACGTATGCCTCTCTTCTTCTGAGGCTTGCAAAAACACAGCACAGGGCAGTGGAAGACGGCGCCGAGACCTGCACCACACACTGCGCGTCAGCGGGAGGGGATACAGCAAGAAGCAGTGCAGCAGGATGTGCATCGCACAGCCCCCCGGGGTTCACCTTCTCGTCATCGGGCAGGCAGCCGTTCAAGCCCCTAACGGAGAAGGAATCCCAGGTTATAACCATGCTGAAGTCCAACAGAAGGCGTGTGTGCGGTTCCCTTCTGCTGAGCCCTGTCGCCACAGCGGCGGATTACAGAGGAGGAAGGGAAAGCAACCGAGCCAGCAGAAATGGGTGACCCTGGCAACCTCCGCTCTGGGCCACCGCCACCAGAAATGCCAGTGAGCAAGGGTCAGGGCAAGATCCAAGTGGGCATGTAGAGTCCAAAAAAAAACAAAAAACCTGACTCCCGCTCGCTTATCACTGAAGGACAAGTGAGATCCGGGGTCCCTCGATGAGTTTCAAAATGTCATCAGTACCTTCAAGGTAACCGTTAATCTACGGCGCCATTCTTTCCTGGCCTTAGGGCTTATGGAGTCATCTTCCTTTCTTCCCATCCTGGGGCTGACCGCAATACGGATTGCTTAGACTTTCATTTAGATCCAGTTTTCACAGGGTTTTAATCAAATGTCTCTTATAACTGCTGTTCAGAGAGCCCATCAGAACGCAGCTTGTATATGCTGAGAGTTGTACCTTTACCAAATCTATGTGAAGTACGGCTGTCTGATCGCACAAGCGAGCCTTAGGAAGAAAGCACATCTGGAGCTTCTCTGGTCAAAAGATTATGCTTATCCATTTACACCTTGACCGAGGCGTCCCCCAAGGTTCCTCTCTTTCCTCAATGCTATTTAACTTATACATGCTCCCTCTTGCCAATCTCCTCACCAGTCAAACACTTCATCTACGCAGATGATGTTCAAATTCTCCCCCCCCCCCCCCCCCCCCCTTTACAGACTCACTTCAAACCGCTCTCCAAAACTGGGAATCCTGCCTCACCTCTATTAACCAACAACTCACCGACATGCACCTGGGCTCTCAATCCTCAGAAAACGGAACTCCTTATCTCCTCTAAACGTCCTTTACCCCCCCATTCCCCACTCACACTCGAAGCCTGGGTGTTATGATTGACGACCAACTCACCCTAAAACCCTTTATAAAATCTATCCTCAGTGACTGCTACTTCAAGCTACAAGCGATTAAAAAAAACTCAGACCACTGCTCTACTTCACTGACTTTCGCACCGTTTTACAGTCTATTATTTTTTCCAAAATAGACTATTGTAATGCCCTACTCCTTGGCCTCCCTGCGACCTATACCAAACCTTTACAACTCTTACAGAATGCCTCAGCACGCATCCTTACAAACTCCAAAAAGAGAGACCATATCACACCAACACTCATAGAGCTACACTGGCTACCAATTAAATCGAGTATCCTATACAAAACCTTATCCCTCATTCATAAATGCATCATAAATGAGAACCCTCCTCTCATACCAACGTTCCTCCACTAGACCTACTCGCTCCACCCATCAAGGAACGCTCCACCCCCCTTCGATCAAATCCACCAAACTCACCTCCACAACAAAAAGAGCCTTTTCACTGGCTGGCCCCACCCTAAGGAACTCCCTGCCTCGCACTGAAACCTCCACCCCTAAATTTAAAAAAAACCAAAACTAAAAACTTGGCTGTTTCTACAGGCCTTCCCCTCAAATGCCCCTCATTAACTAAACCATCCGACAAAGCGAATGAATGAATGCAGAGTGTTGTTCTACACTCTATTGCTACCAGATACTTTTGAATTTTATTGTAAATATTTACCTGTATGCCCAGTTTTTCCTGGCCTTGTTCTCTAGCTTTTGTTTTAACTTAATAACCGAGCCTATCTCTTTAAATACTCTTAACCTCTTTTCCGAGATACCCATTCAATAATATTGTACCTAGTTAATCTGTAATTCATAAAATTGTACCTAGTTAATCTGTTCAGCCCTGTGCTACAGTTTTTGTTCTATGTAAAGGCTTCGCCTGTCGTTGCGGCGACGTCGTTTTATGTAAACCGATACGATGTGCAAACGGACGTCGGTATATAAAAATGCTAAAATAAATAAGTAAGTATAGCTTCTCCCAATCGGTTAATAACCAGGAGGTATCCAAAAGCAACAGAACGCCCACTACGCCTTTGTCTCCGGGAAGATGCGCTGGTGCCGACCTCACTGGTCCGTGCTTTGCAAGCTTTCACGCTGGCCACCGTGAACCTTGCGGATGAACGCATGCAAAGCTCTGCCGGTGTGGATCATCTCGCACTCTGCACAGACACTGCCAAAAAAAAAAAAAAAAATTAAAAAGGTGCCGGACCTCTTTGTGAAAAGCCACACCAGGAAGGGAGGCGGCAGCTTTTAATTTGGTCGACTCGGACACGCCACCAGAGCCCGGTACAGAGATGGATTATTCTCCCCCACCCCAGATTAACTTGGGATACATATTAAACACTTATTTCCAGTCGAGGTGCCTCGGTTTTATTTTAAAATAATTATTTTTTTAAAAAAATTCTGTAGATGCTGGGCTAGGACTACAAAAGGTGTTGCAGCAAACCCCGTCGGAGGACAAAGGGGAGCGAGACGGCTCCCCCTGCACACGGAAGCAATGTTACTTGGCAGGACTGCCAAGGCGAGGGCCCATGCTCTCCGCTCCCTAAATAACCACAAGTCCCTCGGGTCACTACAACTGAGATCTGACCACCAGGCTCCATCGGCGTGTGGGCCTCCTGACTCTCTGGATATGAAATACACAAAAGGCTTGGCTGTCACAGGGACAAGTTAGATTTCTTGTGTAAACGTGCGCTTCATAAACACATCCTCACGCAAACTTCCTCTAAAAACACCGAAGGCCCGTGCAGGGAAAGGCTTCTCATAGTCATCAACCGCTGGCACTAACGATCACAATGCAAAGGAGCAAGCCGTTGACAGCTGAAGAGGAGCTTGGAACGAGGAGGAGGGGGACAAGGTGCACGCGGTACTCCCAGAGCCCGGCACCAACCTCCAGCCCACAGGCACGAGGGAACCAAGAGCCCAGGCCTTTACCCCACTCCGCTCTCCTCCTGAGCGAGAGGGAAAGCAAGAACCGGCTTTCCCAAAGCACAGAGGAGTAAAGAGCCAAACCCTTTAAATCCCCCCCCCCCCACCACACCCCACCCCAGGCAGGAGAAAGCACGAGTCCAGGCCTTCACTTCCATCCTGAGCAGCAACATGCCGTCCACCCTCCCCGGGAAGCCAAGAATCTGTCTCCCAAAAGCAGCAAAAAAAGCAGTTCTTCACCCTCCCACCAGGCACAAGGGAGCAGACAGTGCTGCATGACAGCCCCCCCCCCCCCCATCACCCAAAATCAGGAACAAGGGAGCCAAGAGCCCAGCCCTTCGCACCTTACCCTTGCTCTAGGCAAGAGGGAGAACCAAGAGTGTAGCATGCCCCCTTCCGATCCAAGGCACGTGGGAGGCCATTCCCTCCCCCCCTCCCATAAACGAGGGAACCAGGGGCCCATCCGCCCCATAGGCAGTAGTGAGCCAAAAGCCCTCTACGGAAAGCAGGCACCCTGTCTCAAAGACCCCCTCCTCTTGATGTCATCCTGGACTGACCATATGGGCTGGCCTGCTGCAAGGAGGCAAGTTACACCCGAAGGAGCAATGCCAGAGGGGTTCACCCCTTCTGGAGGGTCCGGGAGGTTTTGGGGTAGTGGTCTGGGTGAGAACATCACTTTGCTGTTAACCACCCTGACCCCTATTCCTGGAAAAGGAATAGCTATTGCTTTTTGATGTCTAGACTACTGTTTTTTTGCTGCTTTTTGCTGATGTGTCATAAGGTGCCCTGGGTCATTTTTGGAGGAGGACCACACATATGGAAAATGCACGCACACTGCCTAAGGTAAGAGGCTGTTTCCAGCACACAGCTTTGCTCCTGGCCGGCCAGCCATTTCAAAAGGAGATCCCATGACTACCCAGTGCCAGCCTTAATTTCTCTCCATGAATTATGCAGAGCCTTGTGACGCTTTGTAACACAAGGCCCACGGCCGACACACCCAGCATGTATTTTTAGAGCATCACCAAGGCGATGACCTTAGTGTTCACATTGCACTGGCTCAACCATGCAGGACACTACGGTGCTCGCTTCCAAACGCTTCTGCTTAATCCCCAATCTGGATGCTGCTAGTAAACACGTAAAGCCACACCGTAATCAGAAAGGGCTCCTCCCGAGCACACCAAGAAGCATCCTGCTCCAAGAAACACTTAACAAAAAACACTCAGGGGCCCCCTCCTCACTCTTTGCTCTCTTCACCCAAGCACAGCACAGAAAGGAGTCATCCGGGCAGACCCAGCCGGCAATAACAAGCTGATCGGCAGCCTCAACACTACATGCAATGCCAGCACCAGGCAAGGGTGTCCTTCCCAGAATGCCAGCACCCAACCCAGTCAGCCGGGAACCAGAACAGTCAATGCTTACATTACAAACATTCGCCCTCCTCCGACCGGGTCACATCAAACAATGCTGGGAGAAGAAAACAAGGCTGCACATGGCACTTGATCCACACTCCTGCAAACACGTCTCTCTTGTCCAAGAGGGCATCATTTCTGGCCTTACCAAGGGGAAATTACAGGAAGCAAACACCTCACTGAGGACAGGGGGTTGAGGGGGGCAACCTACCATTAGTAAGATGATCTCTTCTTTAACAGAGACAAACCTTGCCCTTTCAAAGTCCAAGGTTTGTCTGGCGTGGGCACAGGGCATTGCTTTTTTGCTACGCAGCTTTCTATGGGCTTTATCAGACCCTGGAGTGAGGCAGCAAAGAGGCCAGCCTTGCCGCAACCCTACCCATGGCCTGCACCTTAGGGATCCCACCTACCCAGTTATACAGCACTTTTGGCAACGCCTGTGAGAACAAGCAGCTTACAGGTACTAAGCACAGATGAGGGTCCAAGCTCCATCCTCCTGCCCCCCCACCCTGGATCATGGCATGCTGCCTAAGATGAGCCCCTCCAAGCAATTATCACGGTGCCAGAAATCCAATAGTAAACCTAAAACCTGATTGAACCATCCATATTCACTGTAAGGGATTAAAGGTCCAATGAGCTTGAGAAAAGCTGCTGGCACCGCCCATCAGGTCATGCCCTCTATTCCTGACTCTGCGATTACAGCTGAGAGTACAGTGCAAGATGCCCACCCACAAAACAGGCCTCAGCACTCCCTGAAAGGATGGGGGGAGCCTGACCCTTTGGGTATGGAGAGAGGAAGTTCTGGTAGCTCAGTGTTTACAAAGTTTGGTGGGGTTTGCATCAGAAGGCTCTGGGCAAAGAGACTTAAGACATCTCAACATGTCTACCCTACAGAAGAGATTATAAGGACACTCAAATACATGAAAGGAATGAGGAACGCACAAGAAGTAAGCCATTTTCAAGAGAAAGGATGCTCCAGAACAAGGGGTCATGATCTGAGGCTCCAAGAGGACAGGACTGAGGAAAATTGTCAGGAAATATTTTTGCACAGAAAGGGTGGTGGATGCTTGGGATGTCCGCCTGGGGTGGGTGACAGAGATTAAAACTATAACAGAGGGCATAAGATAAACACAGAGGGTTCTTGGCTGCTGAAGGGACAGGAGAAAGTGTTTAAGTGTATACAGAGCCATACCAGACTAACTCAACAATGAGTATTGGGGTTGTCAGAACCAATAGTTAACATGAAATATTAGAAGTCCTAGCAAAAAATCAAGCAACCACATGACTGGGTTTGTCTGGCAGACTACAATGGTAGAACTGACTAGCAGCTGGGTCTGTCTGGCACACTGCAAGTACAGTCATAACTAGAAGACACAGGAGACTTATTTACTTATTTTTCATATGCCAGATGTTTGGGCAACCACCATTCTATCACTGCTGGCTTTTAACATTACTACAGAGCTTTGTAATTTGACATTAGAAAGCTGGGGTGTGAGCAAATTCAGAGGACCCTGTATGCTTATCTACCCAAGAATGCGAAGTATCAAGGAGGAAGGCACAAAAAAAAAAAAAATCAAACTGTCATGGATAAGGAAAGAGCTCTTGCACACAGGCTGCATTCTTGGCAAAGTGGACAGACTAAGTGGGCCATTTAGTCTTTTTCTGCCATCATCCACTATGTTAATATTTAAGTCATAGTTGAGAGAGTGAGAACATGCAAGGGTGGATTAAGTACAGAAACCTTGTCTGCTCATCTACCCAAAGGGGAAGACAACAACAAAAAAACCCATTTAAATATCCTAAAAGCGTTCACGTTTCACAGCTGGCAGCTAGGATATATCCTTGACAGCGATGGAGGAATGAGGAACCAAAGTACCCTTCCCCTAGTTGGACTATGGGTCCTGGGCAATATCAGAGAATTGGGAGCCAAGGAGGAGGATTGATGTCCATCAAGGTTCTGGGTGGTGCCAGAAAAATGCATCCCAGTGATTGTGCTGGACACAGATAGTCCAAGAGGTTAAGGATCAGGTCAGAGGATTAACAATATTGGGGAATGAGAATGTGCCATGTCACTGCTAGTACTAGAGGATGGAGGAATAGGAAAGCATCAGTACCAGGAGAAAGGGGGAGTGCAGGGGAGGTCAGTGCTGGGAAATGAGATTTGCATTATAGTCAGTGCCAACAGCTAGGGGAGTAAAGAAAAAGTAATGATGGGTCCAAGAATATGCAGGGAGGGGGACAGTGGTGTGGTATCACACTATGGGGCTGAAGGGGGGGGGGAGGAGAGGGATGGAGAATAAAGATTAGTGCCAAGTTATATGAGGTGCTATGAGGAATTGCGTGGAGAGGGGGGGGGGGCCCCCGAGGGACAAAAAAGTGAGAGGAGTGCAAGGATGGGGGTGGGGGAAGAGATCAATGAGAATGATCGGTGCTTAGACAGAACAGGTGCCGGGGGAGCTGGGAGGAGTCATGCAGGGAGAACCGATGCCGGAAAGCATCTATGGCAAGAGATGGGGGGGGGGGGGATAAGAAGGGGCTGGTGCCAAGCTATTCCAGGGGCAATGGATTATTGCTGGAAGATAAGGAGAGAGGTGTTCTGGGGCGGAAGGGACTGGTGAGGAATGGGTGGATAGAAGGGAGGGTAAGGGGGGGCAGTGGCAGGACGGGTGCCAGGGAGATCGGGCCAGAGGGCGACGGCTCTCCCTGCCGGCCGGTACCTGGTAGACGGAGGCCTTGGGCAGGTCCAGGCAGACAGTGCAGCACAGCACGGAGTAGAGGCGCTCCTCCAGCCGCACGCTGCTGGCCCCCACCTCGATCTTCAGCCGCTTCTTGGGCGCAGAGTCCGAGACGTCTTCGGACAGGCTGGCGGCCTCCTCCTGCAGCCCGCCCCCAACCCCGGCGGGAGCTGCGGCCACGGGCCCGCCGCTGGCCTCCCGCTCCTCGGCGCCGGACATGGCGCGACCGCCACCACCCCCCCGAGCTCGTCTGTCCGCGGAACTCCTCGCTCCACCGTACCCTCACGCCGCCATCTTCCCTTCCCCTCTCCCGGCTCCCGACGCCGGCCCCGCCTCTCCCCAATCACCTTGCAGCACGGTCCGCCGCCCTAGCCAATCGCAAGGTGCGGAGCGGCTGGGATCCTCCTTCCCCGCTTTCATTGACACGCAAGCTAGCCAATCGCTGGCAGAGAAAGCAGCCTGGCTGACCAATCCATAGGGGAAGTCAGTGACCGTCTCCCTACTCTTTCTTTACTGTCCAGTAAAGGTGAGCGAGGCAGCGAAGGCGGGACTTTCCCTGCCTCAAGGCGATTGGCTGGCGGCCGGATGTTGTTTCCAAGCTCAGGTGACGCAACATTTAAATGGCCTTAGTCTCTACAGCGCTCCACCTCCAACCACCATGGAGGCGGAATTGACGGTGCTCTAGTATCTGCTTTCTCTCTCGCTGTATTTGTTTTAAACCATCTGCTGCGGTATAGAATTCACATTGATCCCGAGTCCGAGGCATTGTTTGTTTCCAAGAAAAAATAAAACTGTTAAATTCTGCTATGGATCTTCAAAATTTCGCTTCAGCCGTGATCCTACTAGGCTTAACAGTGTAAGCGGGGGGGGGCAGTAGCACATATGCCTCTGCCACGTTGTAGCCACTGGTGTGGCCTGCTTCTGGTTGCAAGCACCCAGAACCATACCTGGCTCCTGTAAGCTGCCTGCCTCTGCATGGATGCAGCTGCAGGACGGAGACAGCCAATGGGAGGGGAGCTTAGCGGAAGGTTGTGAATACACACAAAACCTCAAGAAGCCAAGAGAGAAAGACAGAGACCTGTGAGTGTTGTTATTAAGGTTGCCGTAGTGTTGGTTGATTGTGGATTTAGAGATAGGAACTGTTAACGATACGGGCATGAGAACCTGAATGTCTGTAGAAAGGTGGCTAGGATTCTTTAGAAAAGAGGTCCCTGCACTTAGCGAGGAAAACCTGTACTGGGGGTGGGGGGAGGGACAGGCTGGTGAAGAGGGTTGGAGGCCCAGCCCCTAACACGACCAGAAGTGGCAGCTGTACGCATGTAGGACAGATGGTAAGGTACCGTGCCTGAGCACTACTAGAAGTCAGCCAGTGGGCTATGGCACAGCCACTGGTGAATGAACTGAGCCAGCATCTCCAGCAGTGCAGCACAAAGAACTAAAACCACTCTGGTCTGGGGACAGTGAGACCAAGAAACCATGTGTAAGTAAACTCTTGGCTGTGGTACTACTATTGTTAAGGTGCATATACAAATAAAACGTGTCGGACCCTCCAGGTGCTAATCCTCCTTTGTTACATGCCACCACTAAACACATGGTCTCTGAGGCAGGAAGAGAATAACCCAAAAGTGTAACAGTACTCCATGCTCACAAAGGATCCGCTGTAAGAAAATGTAAGCAAAATATGTGAACTAAAACTTAGCGCACATTTCATTTAAGCATGTAGTAAAATAACAGCTCTTGCTACAGGAAGCTAAAAAAAAAATCAGGAGTTTAAAATAAAGCACACTAACCCAAAATATGCATAGAAAAAATGTTTCATGTACATGAAACATTTTCTACACAGAAAACAATGTATGCAAAAATGATATATTTTATGCTTAAAACACAATTTGTGCACAAATCCTAAATCCCAAATACAGGAGGCCTCACCACCAACTCTAGATCAGCCTTATACAGTGCATTCAGAAAGTATTCAGACCCCCTTCACTTTTTCCACATTGTTACTTTACAGTCTTATTCTAAAATGGATAATATGCATTTTTTTTCTCTCCTCAATCTACATGCAATACCCCATAATGACAAAGCAAAATCAGGTTTGTAGAAATTTGTGCAAAATTAGTTTAAAAAACTGAAAAGCAGAGTTACTTACCTGTAACAGGTGTTCTCCTAGGACAGCAGGGTATTAGTCCTCACACATGGGGGGGTGACATCATTTGATGGAGCCTGGCATGCCACTGTCCACGCGGGGTACCATTGTGGAATTTGAGTAAAAAATACTTTTGTTCTGAGTTCTTAAAGGTCTCTAGATTTGTTGGATGGCTATATGTAGGAGCACAGTGGATTTATAAGAAAAAAATGTTTTATATTTTAGAGAGCTTAGCAAGTATGTTATTGTTCTAAGTTGCTGTTATCTCAAATAGTAAATGGTATTGTTGGAATGTTTTGAACATCTTGTAGTCAAATACATGCTGACTTGAAGGATGGATTGTGCAAGGTGGCATCAGACTTTGCACGGGCACCTATCATGATACATATTAGGTGTCATCAATTGTATTTTTAAAAAAATGGGCATCGTTTTAGTATTTGGACTTGGTTAAATGATTGGTAGCAGACCCTAAACTAGGTCTGTGATTGGACAAATTATGTTAAGAATAATGATAGGATGTAAGAATGCTTGTCATCAGGGAATAAAGCATTGACTGGTTAATGCCCTGTTATTGAAAGATATTAGAGATGAACCCAGGGGTCTAAGGGGCAGAGGCAGCGGATGAATGGAGCAACTATGCCATCTCTAATAAATATAATGAAAGATGAAGTGTTGCATATCATTTTTTCTCTTCTAAGTAAAAGCCAAACTAACAGTTGCTCGATGGGAGATGTTTAACAACCAGGTCCCTCCTGGGAGGTTATTTTTGTTTGGATCGTAAATTTGTTTTATTCAGACACCTCTCCCAGTCTTGTAAATAGAATTATGAAAAATAAAATAGCAAAACACATGAGAAACCCAACTCTGTGGGGTGGTGGGCGGGTTTCGTGAGGACTAACATCCTGCTGGCCTAGGAGAACACCTGTTTCCCAGCGATAGCAGGCTGAATTATCCATGCTGTCTGGGAGCGTCGCGACCGGATCAGTAGGCGGAGTTTTCTCCAAGATTACAGAGGTTTGAACTCTCTACGACTGCGCGGTGAAGTTCCCGCGCGATTGCCAGTTTACCTCAGTCTCTTTTTTCCGCGAGCAGGACTGCACGCGTGGGTTTTTTTCTCCTCACTTGTCTCTTCAATTTTTCAAATTTTTGTCAAGTTTTTCTCCCGTTCCTTTGGCAGCAATGGCTCCGAAGCCATCGGGTTTTAAAGTACTGCCAATGTGGGAAAATTATGTCCATAACTGATGGACATAATTGTTGTTATATTTGTTTGGGCCTGGAGCATGACCCAGCCTCATGCTGAGACTGTAGTCGGATGTCACCCTGGGCCCGAAGACAGCGAGCCGAAAAAATTGCGCGCCTCCAATCACCTCACTCTTCGCTGGGCCCAGCGAAGAAACTCAAGAAAACTCCAGCAAGAAAGATCCACATCACTGGAGGGTGCTTCGGCCAGGTCGGTACCACCACCAGGGCTGCGAAAGGAGGTCGAGGCCTCAACTCCTTCATTAAAAAAAAAGTCCACTCATGCACCGTTTGGGTCACAGGGCTCTGTACCCGCTCGTTCCCGCTCCTCGACGCCGAAGCACTCGGAGCATAGGAAACCAAGACGGAGCAAGCATACAACGCATGGCGCATCGACGCCTCAGCCAAGTCACGGCTCATGGCACATTAGAATACGACGCGACACAGGGTGCGTCGGACAGTGCATCTGGAAGAGCTGCATCACTATCTGGATCATCTCACCATGAAGTTCGTAAACAAAAACATGCTAGACATCACCAGCATGGTGATGCAAAACACACAAAACACCATGACCCACCTAAAGCTCCACCATCTGCCTCTTCTCAGGATCCACTACAACACGAACATCATGCCAAACAAAAGGCAGAGAGAAAACATCTCCAAATGCCTGAATCTCCACGGACGGACTCTGATGTAGTAGTTCACCTCTCTACTAATGTTTCTTCAGGGGCTGATAGTTCTCATTCGGATTGGTCCTCTCCTCATAGATCTCATTCAATCCACCATCCGGAACCACTCAGGACTTGTCTCTGGGAACACTGCCCCCACCTTCAACGCCACTTCCAACGCCTTCACAACATCCCCTAGCATCAAAGGCGATGTCACAAATTTCTCTGGCTTTGAATACATTCTTTCAAGATCTGGAGGCCAAGCATCCCCAGATTCCTAATGCGTTCATGCCTGTTCTCGCCCTCGCTCCACCCTCTCTACATTAGAGGTGACTCCCTTCGGGTCTGACGGACAGATGCTGCCGGAGCTTCTCCTTGCCGTACTTCCTGGAATCTCCGGGCTGGCCTGACGCTGCGGATCCGCCATGTTCCTGATGACGTAAGGGCAGGCATGCGCACGCTCCAGAGTTTGTATCAGCAAGGGCGCGAACCTCGGGGTCATCCCTCGTAGTGAGTCATCCGCTTCCACCTTAAAAGGTCTTTGCTTGCAACTACGAATTGAGTTAGCAAGGGGTTTGATTGCGGGGATCATTCCGACCCGCTTCATCCTCCGCTGCTCTGCCTCCACCACCTTACCTGGGGGGCCCCGCGCTCTCTTCTTGATTTCAGATTGCTAAGACGGGATCTGGTACTTGCTCCTCGAGGGCCTACGTCCCTGAATGCTCAGAAGACTCCTTACTACCTGGAAGCGATCACAGATGTGAACACAGTGAGTTCTATTACAGATAGGAATCGGTACTCGCTCCACGAGGGCCTATATTCCTAATCTCCGAAGACTCCCTTCTGTCTAAGACGTTATCACAGATACGGAGATCGTGAGTCATTATTATAAATTTCAGATAGGAACCGGTACTCGCTCCACGAGGGTCTATGTTCCTAAAACCCTCCAAAGACTCTCTTCTATTCCATAAGCCATCTCATACACAGATATTGTGAGTTCTCATTCCAGACTGCTCATAGGAACTAGCACTTGCCTGCGGCTCCTGTTACTGAATATACTGAAGACTCTGTTGCATAGAAGCCACTACAGATATCTACAATTGTGAGTGTATCATCTACTACTGGTTATGTATCCAGCATACCCTGGCTACTCACTACCTATAGTCTCTCTCTACAGCTCAGCAACCTAGAGACCGCAGTTCCAGTATCAGAAGGACTTCAGCCCTGCTGGGCACATCAGCTCACTACTGCCACCTCTGGTGGTTCTACTTCCTGTCTAATAAAGAATTATCTAATCGGCCTGCGTGTTTGTCGCCATACTCCAGCCTAGCCGGTGGTCCCTCTCAGGACATCCTCTTGAGGGCGCTGTCATCTGCCATCGGCCCAGGAATTCACCAGTTTATCTCAAGTGTTCATTCCTTACACTACTAGAGCTGTATTATATCACTGCCACTCTGTGGGAAGTCAACCCACTACAGAACACTAACTCCGCCTACGGAGTATTACAATTGCTAACTCCCTGGCGGACTTATAACAGATTGCCAATGCCTCCCTGTGGCGGGATAAGGTATTACAGATTCTAACTCCGCCTCTGGGGAGCAGTTCCTATAGATTGCTACTCCTAGCAGCAGGGATTGACAACAGATTGCTAACTCCTCCCTCTTCAGGAGGAGCTCGATAACAGATTGCTAACTCCAAGCAGCAGATTTATAACAATTCCAGGTCCATCTTCTCCAACCTCTCCTCGACGACTACCGACTGTCCCATCACCAAATCAACGTGAAGAATCAATCCCAATTCCAGATCGACCAGATTTTCCACACTCACAATGGTCTACGTCGTCTCCTTCCTCATCTACAGGATTTCCATCAGATACCCTCGAGGGCCTTCCAGAACCTTATTCTCCTCCTGAAAAAGTAGGATCTCTCTTAAATATTGAAACAGGAAAGGTTCCTGACCCTCGTGCTGAGGTTCTAGGGATTCTAAAGATATTTGAAATGCCGCCAGAGCCAACAGCTCTACCACCACATGCTGTACTAGATGCGGTTCTACATAAAATGTGGGAGAAACCCTTTACCACCTCAGCAGCCTCAAGGAGACGGACTTAAAATACCGAATGAGAAATTCCATGGTCTATAAGTCCACTCGATTACCCCACAACTCAGTAGTAGTAGAATCTGCACTATTACGTGCCAAAAGATCAAAACTTTATGCAAATTCACCACCGGGAAAAGACCATAAATCCCTGGATTATTTTGGCCGTAAGATGTATCATTCCTCCATGCTGGCTACAAAGATACAATACCATCAATTCTACGTAATTCAATACCTCTTTGAATGTCTACAGAGATTACATCCCATATGTGTGGCTTCCGATAACTCCTTACCACAACCATTTACAGACATGGAGGAAGGTCTTCAACATTTACTCCATTCTGTTTAGGTCATTTGAATCATCGGCTAGATCCTCAGCGACCGCAATAGCAGCACGGCGCATGGCATGGTTAAGGGCTAGTTCCATACGGGACGATGTCCATTACAAGTTGGTTGTTATACCTTGTCTGGGGGACAATCTTTTTGGTAACAAATTTGGGGAAACAGTTACCCTTCTGAAAGAACAGAATACTGCAGTTCAATCTTTGATATAATCAGACCCTCATCCTTCTTCTAAAAGATTTTACCCTTAATTCAGAAGAAGACCTTATGCAAGGGCACCTTTCAGACCGTACAATACTTATAGATCACAGTATTACCCCAATCAGTGTTGCCAACCACAAACTCAACCTTCACGTGGACATCCTTGCCAACCACGACCTCTAAAGCCAACTCCAGCAGCACCTCCAAAACAAACTCAATCTTTTTGAGTTACCCAGAGCCATCTCCACTGCACTACATAGGAGGCCGCCTTCAACACTTTTATGCCAGTTGGGAGGCGATTACTTCAGATCGCTGGGTACTAAACATCATAAAAGAAGGTTACAGATTACATTTTCTCACTCTTCCCACACTTCCTCAAGTTTCCCCACTCAGGAACACATCACAACACTCCAAAGACCTACAGGAGCAGTTAGTCACTCTACAGTTGCAGAACTCAATTCGAGTAATCCCAATCTCCTTAAAAAATAGAGGGTTTTACTCCCCATATTTTCTCATTTCAAACAACTCGGGAGGTCGACCAATATTAGATTTGCGAAACCTCAACAAACACATTCAAAAAGAAAAATTCAAAATGACATCTCTCAAGAGTATTCTGCCTCTTCTGCAACCCAACGACTGGCTATGCTCCATAGACCTGAAGGATGCTTATTCCCTCCTGGCATTACCTTTGCTTCCAAGTTCAGACCTCTGGGACAGGATTGTGTTGTGGCACAGATCTGGGGAAGGATACAAAAAAATTGCTGCAGCACTGAAGGTCCCGAAAAACACAGTGACCTCCATCATTCTTAAATGGAGGAAGTTTGGAACCATCAGGACTCTTCCTAGAGCTGGCAAGGTTTAAATCTGGAGGGACGACTCTGTTTATTCGACATTTCTCTGAGGAGAAGTGAGCTCCACGTGCAATCCCGTGCACAGAAAGAAACAGACTGAGGAGAATGTTACTTTCCTGCGCGGGAACACACACACACGCGCAGCCGCAGAGGAAACAAAACTTTAACCTCTGCTTAAGAAGCTCCGCCTCCCGGGCCCTGATGGACAGTTCCCATGACAGCATGGCTAATTCAGCCCTGCTATCGACAGGAAACAATACCTTACTCATTTATTTCAGTCTGTAAGCTACTTTTTCATATTACTATGTTCATAGCAGATGTATAAAAGTAAACATTCAAACCCATCAAAAATTCAATGGAAATCATATAGCTCTAAAGCAAATAAACAATCATTCAAAACAGCCCTGAACAAAAAGAAAATTAAGGTACGGTATTTCACATTGCCGCAAGAGCATAACATACCACTAAGAGACACACAAATTGAGCAAGTACACATCACAGCAGGGACAAATGACAGCCAACAGCAGAGGGTTCAGTACAGGCCAGCAGCGAGACCCAGACTCCAGCAAACTAGCCCAAGGAAAGCTGAAAGAATCAGGTCTACCCCACAGATTTCTGAATAGTTACACAATCTTCTATTTCTGGAATGGCTTTTGGCAAGGAGCTCCATAGAACTGGAGCTACAGACAAGAGAGCCTTATTTGAGCATTCTGAAGATGACTCTCTCTAAGCAAGGAAAGCCAGAGGCCCGCACAGCCCTCAATGCTCTGTTTGATTTAGAGATACCAAGCCTCTCTTAAGTACTCTGGACCCAGGACATGAAGATCTTCATGCATCAAGGATAGAACTTTAAACTTGATAGCCAGTGCAAAGCTTTCAATGTTGGCAAGGTGTCATTTCTAACCAATGAATCGGAGCCTAGATATGGGAAGAAGTATTTTAAAGTGTTCTTTTTGTATTAAAAGAATACTTCTTTTTCTCGTGAAAGGAATGGAAGTACTTTTGATCTCCGCCATTTACATTTTGTATTTTGCTACTACCTTTAACAGAAGGCTTGGAGATAGCCTGCACGGAGCAGCAGAAGAGTGTAATATGTACAGGTAATACATTATTTAATCCAGAACACTGCATCCAGACTTCTAGAAGAGCTTAAAAGTAAGGGGGGGTTCTATTACACCCATTCGCCATAAGTTCCATTGGCTATCAGTATCCCGACATGTGCAATTTAAAATGATAGCTCTTTTGTTTAAAATCCAGCGGGACCTGGATCCTCTGTAATTGGCCCTAGGATTGCTCAGTATGTGCCAAGTAGAGCTTTACGCTCATCTCCGACAGATCTGCTGTGTTCCAGATCAGTTTGAAATCGCATCAGAATGTTTTCTAGGGCAACACAAATTTTGAAATTCTCTTCCTGTGCAATTTAGGAAAATTTCTGATCTTTGCACTATTCACAAGCAAGTTAAAGCTAGGCTTTTTTGAAAACATTTTGGTTAAATGTTATATGTTAAAAATGTTGTCAGTTTTATGATTTGATTGTAATTGTTCTTTTATATTAAATATTGTACTTTTAATTTACTTATATTGTAAATTCCCTATGTGCTTTTGTATATCATATTAGGCTATATGAAATGCAATCCATAAATTAAATAATTAATAATAATGGTTGGGCCATAGTATTTTGGATAAATGAAGTCTCTGCCTTCCATTGCAGCCCTAGCAAAATAGTAAAAGATCCTCATGACAGTCGAGTGCATGACTGTGATCAGGTCCTCGCTGAATAAATAAATATAGGTGAAGATTGCATGAAAGGTATAGATTTCATTACTGTCGAGATCTGTTCATCCATTTTAAATTGGAATCAACAATCACATCAAGGATGTGAACTTGATCAAACAATGGTAAGGAGCAGCCCCCTATTCAATCACAGGTGAACTAAGAACATAAGACTTGCAATACTGGGACAGACCAAAAGGTCCATCAAGCTCAGCATCCTGTTTCCAACAGTGGTCAATCCAGGTTACAAGTACCTAGCAGGATACCAAAAGATCGATATATTTCAAAGCTGCCTATCACAGGGCTAAGCAATTGATTTCCTCAACTCCACCTTAATAATGATTATGGACTTTTCTCCCAGGAACTTGTCCAAACTTTTTTTTAAACCCAGCTATACTAACATCTTTCACCATATCCTCCAGCAACGAATTCCAGAGTTTAATTATACATTGAGTAAAAAAAGTATTTTCTCCTTTTTTGTTTTAAAATGTATCACCTAGTAATTTAATTGCGTGTCCTCTAGTCTTTAGTTTTTGAAAGAGTAAACAATCGATTCGTGTTTACCTATTCCGCTTTACTCATTTTATAGACCTCTATCAAATCTCCCCTCAGCTGTCTCTTCTCCAGGCTGAAGAGTCCTAAGCTCTTTAGCCTTTCCTCATTGGGTAATCTTCATCATCATTAATTTGGTCACCCTTCTCTGTACCTTTTCTAATTCTGCTACGTCTTTTATGAGATGAGGTGACCAGAACTGCACACATTACTCAAGATGAGATCACAGCATGGAGTGATACAGAAGCATTATGATATCTACTTTATTCTCCATTCCTTTCCTAATAATCCCTAGCATTCTATTTGCTTTCTTGGCCACTATCACACACCAAGCAGAGGATTTCAACATATCCACGACGACACCTAGATCCTTTTTCAGGGTGGTGCTCCCAATGTGAAACCTCGCATTGTGTAACTATAATTTGGGTTTCTTTTCCCTAAATGCATTGCTTTTCACTTGTCCACATTAAATGTCATCTGCAATTTCGATGCTCATTCTCCCAGTCTCACCAGGGTCCTCTTGTAATTTCTCACAATCCTCTTGTGATCTAACAGCTTTTGAATAAATTTATATCTTTACGATTTCACCTGCTACACAACCTCATTGAACCCTATGATGCCTCCCTGCCAGCAGAGGTCTCCTCGAACCTCTGTTCTGTTCTGTGCTGTGCACGTCAGCTCCTCACAGATCAACCAGCCCAGCCTGTGGTGCAGCCTCCTAGCTACCAGGAGTCCTCGACGAACCAGGTCTCCAGCCTTGCCAAGCTTCTCCTCCCGGCCTGTACTAAACCCATGCCACAGCACCTATATAACCCAGTCTTGCCAAACCCTCCTCACTTTCTCAATGAGTTGCCCTTGGCTCCTTGCCCTAGCCACTATTGCCTTAAGGCCTACTCAGGCCTATCTTTGCCTTGCGGCCTCCGGGCCTTCTTGCACCTTGCCATGCCTTGTGGCCTACCCTAGGCTTCTCTTTGCCTTGTCCCTCAGGGCCTTACCGTGCCTAGCCCCTACAGGCTTCCTATATCGCTTCCTTTGGGCCTTTATGTTCCGTGTTGTCTTTGTCTAGTCTTTGCCCGCACTCAAGCCTCAGTTCCAGTCCTTATCTGCACTCTATTCCAGAATCAGCTCCTGTCCTTGCCAGCACTCACCAAGATGTACCGGTGCCACAGTCCCAGATCCCAAGGGGAGGGGGGCTGGCTAGATGGAAGACCAGCCCTAGTCCTGACCTGCCGTCTCGTGGCACTCTCTGGATAGTTTTCCCTCAGCCCAGGCCAGCCAAGTATAACAGTATAATCAGCAAATCTGATCACCTCACTCGTTCCCATTGCTAGGTCATTTATACACATGTTAAAAAGAAGAAGTCCCAATACAGATTCCTGGGCATTCTCCTAACTCACAAAGCTTCAGTTTTTGTAGGGTTAAGCTTCAACCAGGAAACCATTTCCCTCAGACAAATGTTATCGACTCAGGTTCCCTGAATTTTTAAGCCACATATATGTTAACCTTTCCTTGCCTGGCCCACTTTCTGTTCTTCACCAAAGTTGGTATATTGGTCTCTATTGAACCAGCAGCAGCACTCAGAACATCTGTTAGCATGAAACTGTCCTAGATGCTTCGGGGCACAAGCACAGTCTCGCCATGGTTTCACATTTGAGACTTTAGGCCTCATAAGCACAATCTGGATTCAATCAAGGCTTTGAAAACTAAGTGGGGGTACTGTCCAACTACCCACTCAGCCAGGCAGAGGAAGCTGTCCTTGCATGAGGACTCTCCTTCTGCCCCACCAAACCTACACAGATAATACAGTTCTGGAATCCTACTTCCGCCATCTCCGACTCAAGGAATATGATACCAACCAGATGTTGACACATCCTCCCCACCTACTCAAAACATCAAAAAACAGAAACTCCTAATGGACTCCCAATGATGTGCCCAATCTGAGATCATTAATAAATGGCATCGCTTGCCCCACAAACTCAGCCTTCATAGAACGGGAAGCCATCCATAATCTCCGAAATAACCCAGACATCATTCAAAGGAAGTAAACTCTGTCCTCAAAAGCTCATGCCTTAATAAACTGGTTAGCCTCCAGGTTGCCACCCACCTCTTGTCATTTTTGCTACACCAGACTAACACGGCTATCCCTCTGAAGATTCATGGCAGAAATTCAAGAACATGCGTCGCTGTTGAAGTGGTCCTCTAACTCTCTCTTCTGAATCTGCGAAAGGAGACCTACCCAGTCCGGATTCATCTTGACAGGGTCAATATTTCTTGACTCAGCGATGTCTTCACTTCCAAACATTTACGTTGCTCAACCCAGCAGACAGTGTTTTATATGTGAAGGTCCGTGTCAGGATCCCTACCATCTATATCAGTTGTTTCAAGGTTTACTGTTTGTCCAGTGCCACGGCTGAGTTCCCCCGTGGCTCCTTTAGTTACGGGTCCACAGTTGTCAAACTCAGTCTCGTGCTGCTCGCCACCCTCCAGAATTCATTTTGCAACACGACCTTTACACAGTAATTATATTTATGGATACTATGGTCCCCTTGACGCAACCCTGATGCGAAACACGGCAGGGTTAGGGTCCTTTGTGTGTTTGGAACCATGCACAACTGAGGTGTGTGTATTTATAAATACAATTCTTGTTGCTAACGGTTATTGACCAGTATATTACTTGCCACAAATTATTTTTGTTGCATTATCTCTATATGTGTGTGCTGTCTACTCCGCCCTTTCTCTGTGCTTTTGCCCAGAAATTCAAGAACATACATATCACATGGCATGTCACTCTGCTAGTGCAAGGAATTGCATTTTGTTCACCTGGCTGCAACCTAATGGCTGGATTTTTATTCATACCTATAGTAATTATCTTCTCAGAGGTCTATAGCAGAAAATAAAACAAAGTCATAGCTCTGCCAGGCACCGGCTACACAGAATCCATTCTTCCTGTCGCAAGGCAAGGCTAGGCTTGTACTAAGGCTAGTACTAAGAAAAGAATCCTTCAGTCCCTTGGGAGAATGTGTATTTCAAGAAAGCCTTTCCTAATTCTTAGCTCAAAATAGTTTACAACATTTTTTTCAGGTACAATAAGTCTATTTATTTATTTAAATTCTTTTAATATACCGATGCTGAAGACCAGGTCTTATCGTACTGGTTTACAATAAACTAGGGGGTAAACCAGTTAACAATGAAAGCAAAAAAGTTACATTCTAACAGGGAATGTGGAACTAGGCTGTTGGAAAAAAGGAAAGGTTGAACAATTTCTAACTGGAGAGCAAAGCTTATAAGCATAGAGTAAGTGCTTACAAGGTAAGAGTTACAATTTACACAGTGTATACGATTAGGAAAGTTATATGAAAGTGCAGTTAGCCGAAAAACAGTTCCTTCGAGTTGCGGGAGGGGTACGCAGCCATGGGGTATGTGACTGTGTGGGTGACCCTGAAGCTTCTTCAAGGGTATGCTTGGGCGAACAGCCAAGTTTTTAATTTTTTTCTGAAAGTGATATCCCAAAGTGATAAGTCTACCCCAAAGAGTTTACAATTTAGGGGGCCAATGCAATAAGATGCGCGTTAAAACGGGCAATCATATTGAGCACCCATTTTCCTAACACGTGCACAGCCACCTCTCCTGGGCGCCTGATGCATTATTAAAACGAGCTGCTGCATTAAAAAAATTGCATGGCCCTAGAGCTCAAATGCAGGAGACGTGGCAGCCCCCAAGATTTTATGGGTGCAGTGTATGGACTGTCTGTCGAGCTATTCAGCCCTCTGTAGTTCTGGGGTCAGCAGGAGACTGGTTTTATTTTAGTCTGTGTTTTATTATGAATGTTGTGATATAACCCGGTCTGAATGTTTTATGGGATGGGTAAATTATCAAATTAAGCAAAAACATAAATAAATTGGTACATCATTCAGCTCAGCTATACCCACAACCTTCGCCCTGCTGCAGGCTTCGTACCAAAATCAGAGCGAGGATGCAATGGACCGAATTGTTTCAGATCCCACAAGAAAGGTTTCCATCAGCCTCTGCTGTTCCTGGTGTGGAACCCATTATTTGATTAGATATCATCTTGTAAATCAGCTGTTGCCATGAGCCCTTGACCCACGGAATTACTTAAGGCCAACCCTGGAGCTGACCCTAAGTTTGCTGCATTAGGACGTATGCGTTGAGCACGGGGGGATTTTCTGCATCGGGGTAATAGCTAATATAGCCTCATCTACATGGAATTTACATGCGATGAGCGCCATCAGCTAAGCAGTTGTTTGGGCATGCGTTTTGGACGCGCTAATCCCCTTACTGCATCAGGTGATACTTCCAACCGCAGGTAGACCCGTGTAGTAGGCTGGACGCACTTTATTGCATCGGCCTGTAAGTGGGCATCAGGAGCAACAGGTGATAAAGTGACTTGCCCAAGGTCACTAGGAATGTCAGTGCATTGTATTTGAACCCCGATTCCCGTGGTTCGCAGCCCACTGCTCTAACATCTGGGCTAATTCCTGCCTCTTTAAATTAAATATGGAGAAAATACACAATTATTTTTTTTTGTGAAGCTCTCTATCCTCTGATTTGAGGCCACAAAAATGCTCTAACCAGCCACAAGAGCAGGAGGCAGAATATTGAGTTTCCCGCAAAACCGTCAGGTTTAGAGCCCCTGCGACTGCAAGCCGCAAACGTTTGGAGTTCCAGCTTGGCTTTATTTAGCACGGTAAACACAATAGGGGTAGCCTGGCCTACAGACAGCAGGTATAACCATAAAGAAAGTACCTTTAGTTCAGGGGCCATTAGTACAATCAGGGTTTCAGTTCCAAGCAACTGCTAAGAGAAATTAGGGAAGCCAACCAAATTGGTAGTGCGGTAATAATGGGAGACTTCAATTCCCTGCAGCAAAAACGTTGGGTCACATACTTTTGTTTTTTTAATTAAATGCTATAAATCTTTTATCTTCTTGAGACTTGGGCATAAACACATTAGTCAAGGATTAGGGACCATCATAACACCCCCGGGGCTGCAAGTTAACACTTGTATCTTACACCTTTATGGGTCCTCTTTAATCAGAGGTCCAACGGTTCAATGTTTGCTCAACAAAACACATTTTTTCTTTTTTCCTTTTTTTTTCGTTTTGCTTTTTATCGTTTTTTAAAAAGTTCAAAAGGGTATTACTTCCCTGTCGGAGTCAGAAGTCCGACGCGCGCGTTTCGCGAGCCACTGCCTCAGGGACGTATTATGCTGACTCTCTCTACGCAGCGCTCCTCCAGTCTCTTCACGGGGTGCTGCTACAGGCAACTTTTTGTTTGTAAGTCCCTCACAATTTCTAAAAATTAAAATACTTTAAGTTAAACATTGTAGCAATTACCCCAATATTCACTGGGTAAATGTATCTTCGGGACACGAGATAACGTTCCTGGATGGAATAAATCAGGGGTCGGGAACCCTTTTGGCTGAGAGAGCCATGAATGCCACATATTTTAAAATGTAAATCCATGAGAGCCATACAAGACCTACCAAATTAATTTACTACAACCCCCCACACCCCTGACACCACCCCCCCCCCCCCCCAAGACCTGCCAAAAGTCCCTGGTGGTCCAGCGGGGGTCCAGGGCTCGCAGACAAGTCCTCCAGGGACTTTTGGCAGGTCTTGGGGGGGGGGGGGGCAGGACATAAGAACATAAGAACATGCCATACTGGGTCAGACCAAGGGTCCATCAAGCCCAGCATCCTGTTTCCAACAGTGGCCAATCCAAGTCACAAGTACCTGGCAAGTACCCAAAAACTAAGTCTATTCCATGCTACCATTGCTAATGGCAGTGGCTATTCTCTAAGTGAACTTAATAGCAGGTAATGGACTTCTCCAAGAACTTATCCAATTCTTTTTTAAACACAGCTACACTAACTGTACTAACCACATCCTCTGGCAACAAATTCCAGAGTTTAATTGTGCGTTGAGTAAAAAAGAACTTTCTCCGATTAGTTTTAAATGTGCCCCATGCTAACTTCATGGAGTGCCCCCTAGTCTTTCTACTATCCGAAAGAGTAAATAACTGATTCACATCTACCCGTTCTAGACCTCTCATGATTTTAAACACCTCTATCATATCCCCCCTCAGTCGTCTCTTCTCCAAGCTGAAAAGTCCTAACCTCTTTACTCTTTCCTCATAGGGGAGCTGTTCCATTCCCCTTATCATTTTGGTAGCCCTTCTCTGTACCTTCTCCATCACAGTTATATCTTTTTTGAGATGCGGCGACCAGAATTGTACACAGTATTCAAGGTGCGGTCTCACCATGGAGCGATACAGAGGCATTATGACATTTTCCGTTTTATTCACCATTCCCTTTCTAATAATTCCCAACATTCTGTTTGCTTTTTTGACTGCCGCAGCACACTGAGCCGACGATTTCAATGTTTTATCCACTATGACACCTAGATCTCTTTCTTGGGTTGTAGCACCTAATATGGAACCCAACATTGTGTAATTATAGCATGGGTTATTTTTCCCTATATGCATCACCTTGCACTTATCCTCATTAAATTTCATCTGCCATTTGGATGCCCAATTTTCCAGTCTCACAAGGTCTTCCTGCAATTTATCACAATCTGCTTGTGATTTAACTATTCTGAACAATTTTGTGTCATCTGCAAATTTGATTATCTCACTCGTATTTCTTTCCAGATCATTTATAAATATATTGAAAAGTAAAGGTCCCAATACAGATCCCTGAGGCACTCCACTGTCCACTCCCTTCCACTGAGAAAATTGTCCATTTAATCCTACTTTCTGTTTCCTGTCTTTTAGCCAGTTTGCAATCCACGAAAGGACATCGCCAACTATCCCATGACTTTTTACTTTTCCTAGAAGCCTCTCATGAGGAACTTTGTCAAACGCCTTCTGAAAATCCAAGTATACTACATCTACCGGTTCACCTTTATCCACATGTTTATTAACTCCTTCAAAAAAGTGAAGCAGATTTGTGAGGCAAGACTTGCCCTGGGTAAAGCCATGCTGACTTTGTTCCATTAAACCATGTCTTTCTATATGTTCTGTGATTTTGATGTTTAGAACACTTTCCACTATTTTTCCTGGCACTGAAGTCAGGCTAACCGGTCTGTAGTTTTGAAGGTCTTGGGGGGCGTCAGGAGGGTGGGGGGTTTTGTTAAGATTTTTACTTTTTTATTAAAGATTTGTCTGCGAGCCAGATGCAGCCATCAAAAGAGCCACATCTGGCTCGCGAGCCATAGGTTCCCGACCCCTGGAATAAATGATAGCTTCATGGAGCAACTGGTTCAGGAACCGACGAGAGAGGGAGCAATTTTAGATATAATTCTCAGTGGAGCACAGGACTTGGTGAGAGAGGTAACGGTGGTGGAGCCGCTTGGCAATAGTGATCATAATATGATCAAATCTGAATTAATGACTGGAAGGGGGACAGTAAGCAAATCCATGGCTCTCGTGCTAAACATTCAAAAGGGAAACTTTGATAAAATGAGAAAAATAGTTAGAAATAAAATGAAAGGAGCAGCTACAAAAGTAAAAAGTGTGCAAGAGGCGTGGTCATTGTTAAAAAATACATTCTAGGGTCGACCAATGGCAGCAGTAGCCCCAGTGACATAGTAAGGGCAAAGGGCCGTCGGTGCCATTTTGATTGCTGGCAGCCGACGACCCAAGTCCAGGAGATCGCTCCCGGACCGCTCCTGGACCCCCGCTGGACCACCAGGGACTTTTGGCAGGAGGCAGAGGGGTTGTATTTAATTAATTTGGCAGGTTTTGGAGGGGTCAGGAGGGTGGGAGGTTGTATTAAATTAATTTGGCAGGTTTTGGAGGGGTCAGGAGGGTGGGGGGTTGTATTTAATTAATTTGGCAGGTCTTGGGGGGGTCAGGAGGGTGGGGGAAGCTAAGGGATTAGTTTTAAAGGGTCGGGGTGGGTTTTTGTTTATCGGCTCGGGCGCAGCCGATTAAAAAAAAAAAAAAAAAAAACCCGATCGGGCCGGACGAAAAAAAAAAACACGATGTGAATCGGAACCGGAATCAGAACCGATTCCGGTTCCGATTCACATCTCTATTACCGGTACCTCCTTCTCTGCCTCTCAGATCTCGCATATGCACGTCTGCGCCGCTTCACTGCAGTCCTCAGGAGCGAGATCTGAGAGGCAGAGAAGGAGGTACCAGTAATAGGATACAAGGGTGGGCCAGAGGGATGCGTTACCGCTCTGATAGTCTTGGAGACAGGGAGGGCTGGGCAGGCAGGGAGAGCTGACCAATCCAAGCAGGATTTGTATACAACAACCAGCCAATCGCCGGTAAGGTGCATCGCTTGCCGTGATTGGCTGGTTGTTGTATACTGGGTACCACATACAGTATGGTTATATAGTGACACAGAAGGGTAGTCTTATACGGCGAGTATATCCCAAACTCTATATTTTAACTGGAAAAGTTGGGGGTCGTCTTATACGCCCAGTTGTCTTATACGCCGGAAAATACGGTAGTTTAGAAAGTAACCCAGATTGAAATGTGAGTTTAACAATTGTCCCCTCGAAATTTCCCGCCCTGAAAACCTCCTTATTGGCATGTTACAATGTCTCAATGTGGTATTTATTTCCAATAAGCGAAAAAATCTTTATTATCTAAGTGATAGTTCTCCTTTAAGAATTGAAATATGAGAATCCCTTGTCGAGAATCTAGTAATAGTTGACCAATCGTCCTAAGCTCAGTGGTCTCTCATTTGCAAAAAACTATATGGGGTCTAATCCTGGTTTAAAGGCTCCATTTCCCCTAAGTGGCAAATATATCAAAACCTTTGAAGGTAAATCATATTTAGCCCACACCCACTTCCAAGCCTGGAGAATAGGACTAAACAGCAGCCCAGCCCTGATCCCTCATTGAATCGCAACCTTATCTGCATGCAAAATATAGGGTA
Organism: Rhinatrema bivittatum; assembly: GCF_901001135.1. Taxonomy (NCBI): domain Eukaryota; kingdom Metazoa; phylum Chordata; class Amphibia; order Gymnophiona; family Rhinatrematidae; genus Rhinatrema; species Rhinatrema bivittatum. The sequence goes on along the minus strand of NC_042616.1, from coordinate 811,204,166 downwards.
ATCTCAGTGGGCTCACTAAACTACCGGTACTAACTCTACATCTATCACACTCCCCCGTCCTCCCAGCCAATCCCTTACTATGCATAAGATGCAAGCTACATTAGAGATCCATAAATTCGACAGCTTTAACCCATCATCATAGACACCAAGCCGTAACCCAGACAGTTTCAAATGTGGTTTTTTCCCATTCCAGATGAATTGCAAAATCAGCTTATTCCATATCCCCACACATTTCTTTGACAATCATAATGGCAAAGTTTGCAGCACATATAGTCAATTTGGCAAAATAACCATCTTGACCAACTGAATCCTACCATACCAAGAGATTGGAAGAAATTGCCAACTATCTAACTAGTTTCTCGTACTTTCTAACAGTGGAGTAATGTTTAAATGATAAACTCTAGAGATATCCCTAGGTTTCCTAAGACCCAAATATACAATATCTCCTGTCCATCTGAAAGGAAATTGTCCTTGCCACTCGAATCTCAATCTTCCAGATAAGTCCAATGCTAGGGATTTTCCATACTAACTTTCAGGCCAGATAGCTCCGCAAACTCCTTCAGAAGGTGCATCAACCGTGGCAGGGAGTCCACCAGCCACTCCAAGGCCACCATCTTCACTTCTTTTCCCCCACAATGAATACCAGCTATTGCAGGTTCCTGCAAAAGGCAACGGGTAAAGATTCCATACTTAACAAAAAGGCAAAAGGGGGCACCCCTGCCTCGTACCACCTTCTAGAGGGAAATAATCTGATTCCACCCCATTGACCATGACTGCAGCATTTGGAGACTTATACCATACGCGCATTTGCCAAAAAATCTTCTGTAAAACCATATCTTTTTAACCCTGTGAACAAAAATTCCAAAGACAAGTGATCAAATGTCTTCTTTATATCAAGACTTATCAAAATCGGACCAGTATCCAGTCGTCTACCACAAACTATACTCCCTTAACATCCTGCAGACATTTTCCGTTGGCATACGACGTGAAACAAAGCCACCTGTTCAGGGGAGACCAACTCAGGCATCAGGACCACCAACCTATTTGCCAATACTTTTGTATAAATCTTAACATTTATTTATTCAGACATATCATATACCGTCATTCCATATGTAGATCACAACGGTTTACAAAGTAACATTCATAATTATAACTCCGACAAACAAAGATTGGTTACAGAGGAGGTATTCATAGTCAGGCATTGATGTCTATCAAGAGAAATTTTCTAGAACAGATTAAAATTGATCTAGTACATAAGGCAAAAAGAGTACGGATAATTAAAACAAAGTGATAGTTTTCACGTCTTAAGGGTTGTTTTGAGAATCTTGCATTCTCTCATTTGATTTATTCTTCATGATTCTATTATTATTTTTGTCCTACTTGTTTTTGTGGTTCTGTATATTCTAATGTTATAAGTTAAGTTATATGTGCTTTTGAATAACCATGTTTTTAGTTCACATTTAAATGTCTTATCAGGTAAAATACATAATGCCTCAGGCAGTGAATTCCAGAGCTTTGGGCCCGTTATTGAAAACACTCGACCTCTTATTTGCATCAGATGTGTGCACCGTATTGTGGGAATAGACAATAGTCCTTTATTTTGAGACCTTAGTGTTCGCTGAGGATTGTAGGGTCACTCCTAATAAGCTGGTGTTATTGGAGTGAATGATGTTGAATATTATCTTTAATAATTTATAGTAGATTCTGGATTGTACTTGTAACCAATGTAGTGATATCAGCGAGGAAGTAATGTGATCATATTTTGTAGATCCTAGTAAAAGTCTTGTGCAGCATTTTGTAATAGTCGTAGTGGTTTAAAGTGACTTGCTGGAAGACCTATTAGTAAGGCATTACAGTAGTCAAGATTTAAGAAGATTAAAGTTTGCAATACTGTACAGAAGTCTACAAAAGTTACTAATGATTTCAGCCGATATAGTATACGTAGCTTGGTGTAGCCTGTCTTATTAATTTACTGTTGTGCATTTTCATTGCGATGTTCTCATCAAGCTGAACACCTAGAACTCGTACTTGATCCGAGGGATTAATTTCAAAATTACCCAGGTCAAGGGCAGGTAGTTTAACTGTTGAGTTTCTATTCAGCCAAATGACTTCAGTCTTTTTAGAGTTTAATGTCAGTTTAAGTTGTGATAGTTCGTGTTGTATTGCTTTCATATAGGTAAAGAGTAATGAAGCTATGTTTTTGAATGATCTGGAGAGTGGGATGTAAGACTGTACGTCTTCAGCATACAAGAAAGTTATTCTTAGATTTGTCAGTAATTTACACAGTGGGAGCATGTAAATATTGAATAGTGTTGCTGACAGGGCTGAGCCTTGAGGGACCCCTGTATCATATTGGAAAGTGTCAGACATACGGTTGCTCAGTTTGACATGGAATGTTCTGTTAGATAGAAATGAAGTGAGCCATCTGAGAACCCTGCCGTCGATCCCAACGTTTCTCATCTGATGGCTTAATGTGCTATAGTCCACAGTGTCAAAGGCGGTTGATAGGTCAATTAGCACAAGGCAATAAGACTCATCAGCATCAAGCCCTCGCAAAACCGAGTTCGTTAATGAAAGGAGTAATGTCTCGGTTGAGTGATGTTTCCTAAATCCAAATAGATTTGGGTAGAAAATATTTTGATCTTCCAGGTGATTTACAAGTTGGGATATCACTGCTTTCTCAAGAACATTTGCTAGAAACAGCAAGTTGGATATTGAACGATAGTTGTCCCAATCGTCAGTTCTACCAGTCTTATTTTTTAGGATCGGTTTTATCACCGCTTGTTTTAGTCCGTGTGGTATAATTCTTTCTGATAGTGATTGATTAATTAAGGTTGTGATTGTCAGAGTGATAACATGTTGTACTTGTTTCAAAGAACTGGCTGGTATTGGGTCACGTGGGTGAGTAGCAGGGAGAGTATGTGGTCTTAAGAGGTACTTACATGTCTCTATCATCTATCCCCATCCCGCCTTTCCTCTAGGGTAGAAATGTTTATATCTTTAAGTCTATTGCCATATGTTTTAGAACAAAGAGCAAAGTTAGCAGCCACCCTTTGGACTAACTTTTTTTTTTTAAATTTGCTTAAAGCCAAAAGGAGCATGTTTACTTCTGCTGTGTAATACATGAGGATGCACATGCTATTCAATCAGGCTGAAGATAAGGACAGGGAGGGAGGTAAAAAAATTGTATAAAATCAAGTACATAATGTCAAAATGTTTGTTGGAAGAACAAAGAGCAGACGCAAAACTGTGGTGAAATAAAGCACAAATTCTTATTTTAAAAAAAAAAGTGCTTTTGAAGAGTTTCTGTTGTAATGTAGTGGCCATGAACCAAACGTGGCCTGGAAAGGAGTTTGAAGTGTGCTACTGCATAGTGGTTGTTTGACTCTCTGTCTCCCTTCCTTCTCCAGCGAAGTCTTCTGCGGTCGTACTACCTTGGCTGTCTGTAGAGGAGCCATGCAGCAGCAAGGCGCTGGCGCCACGGTTCCTGCACACTTCTATGAAGAGCTCCTTCTGTCTCCCAAGTGAGAGCGAGAGGCCGACCCCCATCCACAGGCAGCCTGTGCTGGGTGACATGGTCATCCGGGCTTCTCCTCATCAGCCCACTCTGCTTTTCTCGACATTCATTGTGTGTTCTCTATTGCAGAAGCTCCAGGATTTCCAAGAGAGTTTACATCTCTCTCCCCTGGTCCTCCAGCATACAGCTAGACAGCCTTCCAATCGCCGGAAACACTGGGTTATTCCCAGCAATTTCTTTTGTATTCCGGTTCCTCAGAGGCAGGGCTGCAGATCTTATGTCAGACCCTGTACAAATCCTTTTAGGTTTCCTCAGATTTGGCTTATCAGAGTCACCCAGAGGCTCGAATGCAAAGCTCCAGCCCCTCACCCCAGCCAGCAACATGTACTGGGGGAATGAAATACCTTTAAAAATAAAAATGTGGAAAATGGTTACAAAAAATGTTTATTAAATGAGAATTCTCTCTGCTAAAGAGGGAGAGCCAGCAATTCTACCAAAGTTTATTAAAACAAGGTATGCTTCTTTCAATATTCAACAGTTCGGGATCCTAAGAATAGGGTGCTCGCCATACAGAACTGTTGGGTTATGCTGACATCTAATGGGTGAACAAGGAAACAAAACTAAAACTAGAGTTTCTAACAGGCAGGATGTCAGCCTGTGGCAAGAACAGACTTGCAGTGTTGCCAGGTAGTTATGAAAGAAGAAGCGCGCTTTACAGACAAAAGAAGCCCAAAACTTGCAAACTTTTAAACTACTTTTATTAGAAGTTATTCATACAGACAAAAACACTTTAAAAAATACTTTCGTGAGAGTAATTGAGGAAAAACAATTGTCGTAGCTCTCACAATTAACTATAAAAAAAGGTCTGACAGTCGATGACAGCAGCCGGTATATCTTCATCCTCTGTACTGTCCGCATTCTCACGAGACATTGTCAGTGAAACGCCTCCACATATTATTGGGTGGCACGAAGTTAGTACTGCAAATACCCGGCGTCTCATGCCATAATGCACTTGCAATATCGACAAAAGGGTTGCACTGGCCTGCGCAATGCCACTCACGAAGATATTCAACAGAACCAGTGCCAGAAAGGATCCTTAAAGACCTCCAGTTATCACTCTTCTCTAGGCTCCATTTACCACTGTTCACTGACAGATTAAAGGCCTCCAAGAGACTGATCATTATATTAGGACTGTAAATAAAATTTAGTTTCATCCTTTTGTTTTTAATAGGGTGCTGAACCTTTAATATGGCAGTCACAAGGGGAAAATAAAGCAAGGATACTTTTGCAGCTGCTGATTTTTTTCCTCCTGTTTGATATAATCAAGCAGATTTGTGTGCAGGCAGCTGACTAAAGGCTGCAGTCACAATCCCTTATTGACAACTGGGGTTGAGGCTGCGGTGGAAGAGAGGCAGCAGCAGCCAATCAGAGGTGACAGGAACAGCAGGGCACAACTCCAGCCCATCAAGCCAAAAAAAAACAAAAAACACGAGTTCGAAAAAAATGCCCAATAATAAGCGACTGGCGACCAAAAAAAAAAAAAAAAAGCAAAATTGCTGAAGAAGTCCAAACTCACAGTAAATAAAAGAGGTTGGCAACACTGGTACAGAGGGTACACAGCTGTGAGGGAGTGAGGGGTAAAGCCTGGGATAAGCACAGAGGATCCTTAGCTGTGGGGGAGTGAGGGATAAAGCCTGGGATAAGCACAGAGGATCCTTAGCTGTGGGGGAGTGAGGAGTAAAGCCTGGGATAAGCACAGAGGATCCTTAGCTGTGGGGGAGTGAGGGGTAAAGCCTGGGATAAGCACAGAGGATCCTTAGCTGTGGGGGAGTGAGGGGTAAAGCCTGGGATAAGCACAGAGGATCCTTAGCTGTGGGGGAGTGAGGGGTAAAGCCTGGGATAAGCACAGAGGATCCTTAGCTGTGGGGGAGTGAGGGGTAAAGCCTGGGATAAGCACAGAGGATCCTTAGCTGTGGGGGAGTGAGGGGTAAAGCCTGGGATAAGCACAGAGGATCCTTAGCTGTGGGGGAGTGAGGAGTAAAGCCTGGGATAAGCACAGAGGATCCTTAGCTGTGAAGGGGCACTGAGAGGAGAGGATCACCTTGCTGGTGGCTGAATCAGTAAGCTTTTCCTTGGGAAATCTTCTTTTTCAAAAGTATTGGGGCGAAGTTAACTATTTGGGAATATTATTTAGTGTGTTTGTGCTTTTAATAGTCAGTAAGGCAGCAAATAAACAGAAGTTAGACTGTTTGTATTTTTAATAGTCAGTCAGTAAGGCAGCTAGTAAGCAGAAATTAGAGTGTTTATCTTAAAAACAAACAAAAAAAAAAGTAGCCAGAAGCTAGAAATAAGCTAGGAGCAGTGTGTAAGTAAAAAGGTTGAAAAGTTCAGTTACTCACCTTGGAAAGGTGTTGAGGTAGTGGGATTTGGTTTGATTAGGTACAAACATTTGTTAATCAAGAGAGCAGTGAGTCACTCTTACTAACAGAAGTTAGACTGTTTGTATTTCCCAACCTTCCCACCCCTAGCTCATCCTTTAATTTATAGGCAGGTGCCACTTACAAAAAACAAACAAAAAAACCTTGAGAGTTTGATCAGTCCCTTGTAGGCCACTACTAGACATATAGTGAATTCACTAATACGTTTAAAGGACATTAGACACATTCCTACTCCCATAGCAACCTAAAACTTAACTAGGAACTAATCAAAATTGAGATGAAGGCAGCAGTCCAGCAGCAAGAGGGGGGCTTCCCAGTCTTTTGCATCGAGTGTCACATGTATGATTTTTTACCCGCCGGTGAGAAGTTGTACATGTGCATGCCATGCAAAGAGCTCCTGTCTCTCAGAGAACGAGTCCGATCTCTGGAGGCTAGAGTGGCAGACCTGGAGGAGCTGAGGCAGACAGAGAGGTATATAGATGAGACCTTCAGGGACATAGTAGCCAAGTCCCAACTTCAGTCTGGCAGCCCTGGTGCTGCCTTGGAGGAAGAAGGTCTCATGATTGGAGAGCACCAACCAGGCGCAGCAGGAAAGGATCCTGTAGCAAGGACCTGCTCTCCAGGTGATGCATTGTCCTTTCGCACCGAGAATGTGTCTCCAAGGCCTACTGCCCAGGAGGGAAGGGTTAGGTCGCCATCATAGTTGGTGATTTGATTATTAGGAATGTAGATAGCTGGGTGGCTGGTGGGCATGAGGATCGCCTGGTAACATGCCTACCTGGTGCGAAGGTGGCGGACCTCATGCATCACCTAGATAAGATTTTAGTCAGTGCTGGTGAGGAGCCGGCTGTCGTGGTACATGTGGGCACCAACGACATAGGAAAATGTGGGAGGGAGGTTCTGGAAGCCAAATTTAGGCTCTTAGGTAGAAAGCTTAAATCCAGAACCTCCAGGGTAGCATTCTCTGAAATGCTCCCTGTTCCACGCGCAGGTCACCAGAGGCAGGCAGAGCTCCGGAGTCTCAATGCGTGGATGAGACGATGGTGCAAGGAAGAGGGATTCAGTTTTGTTAGGAACTGGGGAACCTTTTGGGGAAGGGGGAGTCTCTTCCGAAGGGATGGGCTCCACCTTAACCAGGGTGGAACCAGACTGCTGGCGCTAACCTTTAAAAAGGAGATAGAGCAGCTTTTAAACTAAAACAAAGGGGAAAGCCAACAGTCGCTCAGCAGTGCATGGTTTGGAGAGAGGTATCTTCAAAGGATACTAATGATGCATTAGAATTAGGGCATCCCGACAGTGAGGTTCAAATAATTAGAAAAGTAGTCCAAGTGCCTGTAACTAAAAACTCACCTGAGCTAAAAAGTTCTAACTTATCCCTATCAATTAAAAAGCAGAATGAAAATACAAACAAAAAACAAACTTTGAAATGTTTGTATGCTAATGCCAGAAGTCTAAAAAGTAAGATGGGAGAATTAGAATGTATAGCAGTCAATGATGACATAGACTTAATTGGCATCTCAGAGATATGGTGGAAGGAGGATAACCAATGGGACAGTGCTATACCGGGGTACAAATTATATTGCAATGACAGAGAGGAGCACCCGGGAGGCGGTGTGGCGCATTATGTCCGGGATGGCATAGAGCCCAACAGGTTAAACATCCTGCATGAGACTAAATGCACAATCGAATCTTTATGGGTAGAAATCCCTTGTGTGTTGGGGAAGACTACAGTGATAGGGGTATACTACCGTCCACCTGGTCAAGATGGTGAGATGGACAGTGAAATGCTAAGAGAAATTAGGGAAGCTAACCAAATTGGTAGTGCGGTAATAATGGGAGACTTCAATTACCCCAATATTGACTGGGTAAATGTATCATCGGGACACGCTAGAGAGATAACGTTCCTGGATGGAATAAATGATAGCTTTATGGAGCAATTTGTTCAGGAACCGACGAGAGAGGGAGCAATTTTAGATCTAATTGTCAGTGGAGCACAGGATTTGATGAGAGAGGTAACGGTGGTGGGGCCGCTTGGCAATAGTGATCATAATATGATCAAATTTGAATTAATGACTGGAAGGGGGACAGTAAGCAAATCCAAGGCTCTCGTGCTAAACTTTCAAAAGGGAAACTTTGATAAAATGAGAAAAATAGTTAGAAAAAAAATGAAAGGAGCAGCTACAAAGGTAAAAAGTGTGCAAGAGGCGTGGAAATTGTTAAAAAATACCATTCTAGAAGCACAGTCCAGATGTATTCCACACATTAAGAAAGGTGGAAAGAAGGCAAAATGATTACCAGCATGGTTAAAAGGGGAGGTGAAAGAAGCTATTTTAGCCAAAAGATCTTCATTGAAAAATTGGAAGAAGGATCCAACAGAAGAAAATAGGATAAAGCATAAACATTGGCAAGTTAAATGTAAGACATTGATAAGACAGGCTAAGAGAGAATTTGAAAAGAATTTGGCTGTAGAGGCAAAACGCACAGTAAAAACTTTTTTAGATATATCAGAAGCAGAAAGCCTGTGAGGGAGTCAGTTGGACCGGGTTACATGAACAAGGGGTTAAAGGAGCTATTAGAGAAGATAAGGCCATCGCAGAAAGATTAAATTATTTTTTGTTTCGGTGTTTACTAAAGAGGATATTGGGGAGCTACCCGTACTGGAGAAGATTTTCATGGGTAATGATTCAAATGGACTGAACCAAATAACGGTGAACCTAGAAGATGTGGTAGGGCTGATTGTCAAACTAAAGAGTAGTAAATCACCCGGACCGGATGGTATACACCCCAGGGTTCTGAAGGAACTCAAAAATGAAATTTCAGACCTATTAGTAAAAATTTGTAACTTATCATTAAAATCATCCATTGTACCTGAAGACTGGAGGATATCTCCAGGGGCGATCCGGAAAACTACAGGCCAGTTAGCCTGACTTCAGTGCCAGGAAAAACAGTGGAAAGTGTTCTAAATATCAAAATCACAGAACATATAGAAAGACATGGTTTAATGGAACAAAGTCAGCATGGCTTTACCCAAGGCAACTCTTGCCTCACAAATCTGTTTCACTTTTTTGAAGGAGTTAATAAACATGTGGATAAAGGTGAGCCGGTAGATATAGTATACTTGGATTTTCAGAAGGCGTTTGACAAAGTTCCTCATGAGAGGCTTCTAGGAAAAGTAAAAAGTCATGGGATAGGTGGCGATGTCCTTTCACGGATTACAAACTGGCTAAAAGACAGGAAACAGAGAGTAGGATTAAATGGGCAATTTTCTCAGTGGAAGGGAGTGGACAGTGGAGTGCCTCAGGGATCTGTATTGGGACCCTTACTTTTCAATATATTTATAAATGATCTGGAAAGAAATACGACGAGTGAGGTAATCAATAAGTCAACTGGGCAATTTAAATCAACTAGAGCCAAACTAGGAGCATTTAATACTGACGATGACACAAAATTGTTCAGATTAGTTAAATCACAAGCAGATTGTGATAAATTGCAGGAAGATCTTGTGAGATTGGAAAATTGGGCATCCAAATGGCAGATGAAACTTAAAATTCTTTATTTATGAATTTTTTCAAAATATATTACAAGGAACAGCCTTGCAAGGAAATACAGAAAATAGTATCAAGGAAATTTACAAACATTTGGTATATAATACCAAATACTTATCAATCTCTGCTGTTTGTCATTGGAAATTAGGGAGGGAGGAGATAAGGAAAATCAGAGAAGACTCCAAAGGAAATAACAAATTTCTAGGTACAGGCTTGTAGCTCTCTATCATATTTGCCCCCCCATCCAAAAACTGTCTCAACTGTTCGGGCAAAAAGAAGATATATGTATTACCAGCTGATTTTACAAAACATTTACAAGGAAACTCGCTCCCTTGGCCAAAACCTCGGGACGCATAGCTATAAACATTTTCCTACATTGTTGAGGTGGCCGTGAGAGATATGGGTAGACCCTCATTACTCCACCCATAAATGCTTTATTTATATGTTTGAAATATGCTTTCATCAGCTGTCCTTTTTCTGCTTCCGTGAAAAATTGGACAAAAAGAGTTGCCCTTTCTGTGACTTCCATATTAGGGTTTTCCAAATACTGTGTTAGATTAGTGAAGTCATCCCTATTTTCTCCAGAGGTAATCTGTAAACTATTCCTTCGAGATGTGAGAAAGAATCATTTCTTTACAGAAGGTGCACTTTCTGATGCAATCTTTAGGGATTCAATTGCAAAATGTTTGAAAGTCACTAGAGCTGGTTCTACCAAAACATTTGGAAAGTTGACCAATCTTACATTTAAATACCGGAGCTAATTTTCTACAGACTCTAGTCTTCTCTGTGATATGATACAATCCTTCATAATGGATGAGTTGAGAGACTGGGCCTGATTTAATTTCACAGTCAAGTCCTGTATACTATTAGATTGGTCTTGAATTTTCTGAGAATATTCTTTTTCCACGGTATCCAATTTATTCTCAAATTTACCCAGCTGTTGGGACTGAATCTTCAGGGTACAGGCCATAACAGCCATTAGATCTCATATGGCTTCTAATGTAATTTCTGCTGGTTTCTCAAACTCCAGGGGATCAAGCGTATTTTCTCCTATCTCCTCCTGTGGTCTTTCTCTCGCTATCTCCAGAGATTCATTTCCTGCTCCATCCGAACTCCTCGCAGGGATTTCCTGACCCTCAAACAGGGGTGATAGGGTAGTCTCAGCTCTCGCCTGATCGACGGACTCACCACGCTGGACTCTTCCGGCTAGCATTGCGTCGGGGAGTCCAGCTCTATCGATAACGGGGAGGGGAGAGCTACACAGCGGACCTCGGGGTTCTAGTGGGCTCAAGGTGATTTCGCCTGGCGAGAGAGCCGTTTCTCTCAGCGCTCCCGCAGCGGTGCTCGCTGTCCCCACCGAAGGAGAGATGGTCGCGATGTCAGTGATATACCGCTGTCCCACCGGGCCGGGTGAGTCCGGGGGGTATACCCTCACCTTGCCCTTCCGCTTGTGAGGCATTTTCAGGAAAAATATCCTCAATTCAAACTTTCAAATTCCGAAGAAAAATAGCAGATGGCGGAGCAGCTTGACTCAGCATCCTCAAGCCACGGCCATCTTAACTCCTCCGGCAGAAGAAATTTAATGTGGGTAAGTGCAAGGTGATGCATATAGGGAAAAATAACCCTTGCTATAATTACACAATGTTGGGTTCCATATTAGGAGCTACTACCCAAGAAAGAGATCTAGGCGTCATAGTGGAGAATACATTGCAATTGTCGGCTCAGGATGCTGCAGCAGTCAAAAAAGAAAACAGGAAGGGAATGGATAATAAAATGGAAAATATCATAATGCCTCTGTTTTGCTCCATGGTGAGACCACACCTTGAGTACTGTGTACTGTTCAGGTCGCCGCATCTCAAAAAAGATATAGTTGCGATGGAGAAGGAATAGAGAAGGGCAACCAAAATGATAAAGGGGATGGAACAGCTCCACTATGAGGAAAGGCTGAAGAAGTTAGGACTTTTCAGCTTGGAGAAGAGACGACTGAGGGGGGATATGATAGAGGTGTTTAAAATCATGAGAGGTCTAGAACGGGTAAATGTAAATTGGTTATTTACTATTTCGGATAATAGAAAGACTAAGGGGGCACTCCAGGAAGTTAGCATGTGGCACATTTAAAACTAATCGGAGAAAGTTCTTTTTCAATCAATGCACAATTAAACTCTGGAATTTGTTGCCAGAGGATGTGGTTAGTGCAGTTAGTGTAGCTGGGTTTAAAAAAGGATTGGAGAAGTCTATTACCTGCTATTAATTAAGCTGACTTAGAAAATAGCCACTGCTATTAATAGCAACGGTAACATGGAATAGACTTGTTTTTTGGGTACTTGCCAGGTACTTATAGCCTGGATTGGCCACTGTTGGAATCAGGATACTGGGCTTGATGGACCCTTGGTCCAGTATGGCATGTTGTTATGAGTAAGGGGTAAAGCCTAGGATAAGCACAGAGAATCCTTAGCTGTGGGGGAGTGAGGGGTAAAGCCTGGGATAAGCACAGAGGATCCTTAGCTGTGGGGGAGTGAGGGGTAAAGCCTGGGATAAGCACAGAGGATCCTTAGCTGTGGGGGAGTGAGGGGTAAAGCCTGGGATAAGCACAGAGGATCCTTAGCTGTGAGGGAGTGAGAGGTAAAGCCTGGGATAAGCACAGAGGATCCTTAGCTGTGGGGGAGTGAGGGGTGAAGCCTGGGATAAGCACAGAGGATCCTTAGCTGTGGGGGAGTGAGGGGTAAAGCCTGGGATAAGCACAGAGGATCCTTAGCTGTGGGGGAGTGAGAGGTAAAGCCTGGGATAAGCACAGTGGATCCTTAGCTGTGAGGGAGTGAGGGGTAAAGCCTGGGATAAGCACAGTGGATCCTTAGCTGTGAGGGAGTGAGGGGTAAAGCCTGGGATAAGCACAGAGGATCCTTAGCTGTGAGGGAGTGAGGGGTAAAGCCTGGGATAAGCACAGAGGATCCTTAGCTGTGGGGGAGTGAGAGGTAAAGCCTGGGATAAGCACAGTGGATCCTTAGCTGTGGGGGAGTGAGAGGTAAAGCCTGGGATAAGTACAGAGGATCCTTAGCTGGGGTGAGGGGGGGCGGGGGGAGTGAGAGGTAAAGCCTAAAAGCACAGAGGATCTTTAGCTGCACTTTTTCTTGGGTAGATTAATATGCAAGGTCTTCTATTTAGTTGACCTCCAGCAGCCCTCCCTAACCATAAAGTTCTGTAACAGTAGCATTGCTGATGCCTGAACATCTCAATGCTTGAAATGGAACACTGTAGAGATGGGAGTACCTCAATGGTCTGCCTTGTCAACAACCATATTTAATATTTACCTTCACTCTCTTTACAAGATATTTTCCTGTCTTGACGTCAATTATAGAATTGACGCCGACATACAAGTTTTTGTCCCTTACTCATCTTCCTGGTCCAATGCTTTCAGTTTTGTGTCCCTTTGCTTACAATGTGCAAACACATGGCTTTTTCATAACAAGTTTTACTACACATAGAAAAAGACATCATTATTTTTAGCAGATTCCCTCTACCCAATGTTCCATGATTTTAAGTTCAACAATATCTGCATTCCAGTTGTTGTCTTGGGGTAATCACCGATCATAAGTCTCTCTTGACCCGCAGATAAAGGCAGTGGTTAAAACATCAGCTTTTAAATTGTGCATGGTAAGAAAGTTGCATCCACTCCTTGAAACCAAGGAATTCCGCATGGTACTCCAGGGTTTAACACTCAGTGGGCCGGACTCTGGAAATGGGCTTCCTGCCTCTGTAGTGCAGCCACTTCAAGCTGTGCAGAACTCCGCTGCCCATATCCTAACTGGATTATGCATTAGCACATGATGCCAGTCCTTCATGAGCTTCACTGGCTCCCCATTAAATGGTGGATTCTCTATAAGCTTGCCGTTACCATCTTCAAACTAATACTCCTGGGGGAATTCTGTGCAAAAAAAACTTAAAATTCTGCAGACTTTACATTGGTCCAAATAACACAATTTACCTGACAGTCTTTAAGTAATCTCACACAAACAAAGTGTAAACACTATTAGAGAGGGAAATAGTATTTTAACTATTCACCACAACCATATATCAAACTAGACTGGAGACAATATCATAGGCAAGTGCTCACAATCAAATTTCGATCTGCTGTCTCTCGCCCTCAATGGGCCGCAGGCAGTAATCAGCCTGTGAGCTCAAACGATCTTTAAGTAATTACATTTTTAATTAATACAGAAAAAAGTTATTACTTAGAGATGCAGAATTTTAAGTATTTTGAGCAGAATTTCCCTAGAAATTCACTGTAAGAGTGTCCCTTCCGCTCACTCTCCTGGCCACTTTGCCCTCTCAGGCCCCAACTCCTCCAGCTGCCAATATCTCTCCCCTCCACCTCTAGGCTCAACCCCTTCCACTCTATCTCCACTCCCAAAGTTTGATCCCTCTCAATACTGCCCCTCACACAGGCTCCCTCTGTCCTCTCTCTCACACACGCACACAGGCTCCCTTTCTTTCTCGCCCATACACCCTCATCCCACTCTCTCTCACCCGCTCTCACACACCCACACTTCTCCACACACACACACACACCCTCTCACCAGGGCCTTCATCTTCGCCGGGAGCAGGATGCATGCCGCTCGCAGCAGACTGGGGCCTTCATCTTTGCCGTGAGTGCATCCCGCTCCCAGTGAGGATGAAGGCCATGGCATGCCTCCATCTTTGCCATTTTCTGTGCAGAATTTGACAATACTGCGCAAATTCTGCGCTCTGCAGATAACACAGAATTCCCCCAGAACTAAACTAATCCATCATGATGATTGCTGGGTAAACTCAGTGCTTAAAATCTATAGACCCACTCGTTCTCTGAGATCAGAGAGAAAAAACCTATTTGAGGTACTGTCCCTTAAATTTGCTCATCTGAACATTACCAGGGATAGATTATTTTCTTCAGCAGGCCTAATCTTTTGGAACTCACTGCCTTTTCTATTTGGATGATAACTTTTGAAAAGGCTTTTAAGAAGTCTCTGAAAACCCATCTATTTAAAGAGGCCTTTGCAGTTCTAAATAATAATTGAGTTCTCTTACCTAATGGACAGTGATGCTGTTTCTTGGTCTGTCTTTGTTAAGGATATTGTTTGGTTTTTGTATTATGTGTGTTTATGATTACAATTAAGTTTATTTTTTATCATGTTAGCCACTTTGAAACAATGATGTAGTCAGACTATAAAGTTTAAGAAAATGAAATTCAAATCTGGTGTCTTAGGAACCAGTGGTCTTTCCAGTCAGCATCCCACCAAAGATCTGCTGCACTAACCCAGTCAACACCAGGAACACATACCCAGCAAGACAAACCCAGCTACAGTCCTGCTCCTGCCATCATATTCTGTATCTAAGATAATGTAAATCACGCTATAGGAAATTGCTACTCCAGCAAATTAGAGTTGATCCCCAGGTTTGTGGTCACAAAGACATTTTTTCCACTGCTATACGGTTGGCTGCAGATGCACAATGTTTTAGCCATTCCCCTGCATTATCATTTAGAGTGCTAGTAGATAATCGGAAGGCGGCCAACAACAAACATCCGTCTTCTTTTAATCTAAGCAAGCTAAGTAGGAGCAGTGGGTCAGCAATCCCCTTCAGGCACCTGTGACAAGCTGGGCTGCAACCCTCAGACAACCATTCCCAGACGGCTTGGACCTCACTTCCATATAGCAATCCATGAGCTTACTCTCCAGTTGATACAGATCACGTTGTGTACTGCAATGAACTGTCACATACCTTAGAACCTTGTACACCTTACATTAAATCCAGATACTGAGTCTTCAGAGCCCACTGGAATGCCACAGTTCCTGCAGCTAGGACACAATCCAGAACTGCCTCTTTCCTGAGTGCCAGCAGCACCTCCATGCTCATGGCTGACAGTGGGCCGGCCACCCCCAGTGCCATGCTGCCCAAAATCCCACAGGCATTCCCAGTGAAGACGGATATGATGAGGGTGCTGACTGAGGTGATCGCCATCACTGAATAGGCCACAACAGCTCTGCCCTCCTGGGTGAAGTATTCAGAGCCTGCAGCTAGCAGCACACTACCTCCAAGGATGGTGTTGGCAGAGGCCTGGTCACCGCTCAGCCAGTGGAATCCGAAAGCAAGCAGCGGAAGACCGAGGACAGTGGACGTCCAGCTGGCAGCTGGGAGGAGGCTTTCCAGGTTCATTCTTACCGGGATGAGGAGGCAGTAAGCTGATCCCAGGGCTGAGTCCAGAGCCTGCAGAAGAAAGCCGGCAGCAGCCCCTCGATTCATCTGTAAATAAAGAGAGATGAGGAGGGTGTGGAGACAATGTGAGAAAATTGTTAACCGATTTTAAATTCAACTCTTCAGAAATCATTTATTTATTTATATTCTTTTTTTATACCGAAGTATAGCTGAGTGCCTTCACCCCGGTTTACAAAGTAACATCATACAATGAACAAGTTATAATTTATAACGCAGAACAGGAGAAGAAAAATAGAACATCTCGGCAGAAATTAGGGAACTAAAATAAATAACGTCTGTCTGGCAGGCTCTGAAGGGACTTAGGAAGTCAGATATTTAGGCAACAGCTATGCTAGTATTAGTGGCTTTTTAGATTATTAGTTTTGTGATTAGATACGGGAGCAAAGGCAGGGTGTTGAAGGGAACTAAGTCGGGATCTTGTGTGCTCATTTACTCTGGACAGTGAAGAACCAAAGACAAAGACAAAAAAAAGATGGTCTTGAATAAGGAAAAATCTCAGCCAGCAGCTGAGATATATTCTTTATTTATTTACAGTTACTTATATTTGGCAACTTCAAACTAGTTGTTCAGTGCAGATTACAATCAAACATTTATATTAATTACTTAGATACAAAACCACACAAATAAAATATATATAACACTACGTCCTACAATCTAATATTTAACATTTTCAATGAACCACTAAATCGCTGAATTGCTCTCATCTCCTACTAAAATGCCCAAACAAAATAACACACTTTCAGATTTTCCCTAAAACTTTTTAGGAAATTTTCCCTAAGATCAACAGGGAGAGCAGTCCATAAAGCAAGGGAGCCACAAAAGAACAATCCTGGCAACACATCTTTCCCAAACTCTACTAACATATATCAGGAATTTGTAACAACTTATGTCCTGTTTATCTTAGTATTCTGCCTGTATCCCGAACAATAAACAAATGTGCCAGATTATGCACATTGTCCATATACAAAAAGTTATGGACAAGAGCCACAATCTTTCATTATACCCTCCATTTTATCGGTAGCCACACAGTTTTGGTGTAGCAGGGTCCCTAATCGTTCTGCCAGGAAGCAGCCTAACTGCTACATTCTGCACCAGCAGGATAGTGCAAACTAGATTTACTGGCAAATCCGCATTGCATAACTGGACTAATTGGCCGGGGTTTTTTTTTAATGCTTTCCTATTTAAAGATGATTCAGCTCTTCAATAATAACTGGAGATCAGCTCAGCAAGTTACTGACTCTCTCAGCAGCCTTGCAGCAAGCACCTTGAGCTCAGCAAGCCAGTGACAGTCTGCGGCACAGTCCAGCAAGTCAGGGTCATCCAGGGCCTGCGGCAGCTCCGGCTCAGCCCAGCAAGTTACCGCCGGCACTGCCAGCAGCTTTCTGCACACAGCAAAGCCCGCAGCGCGGCAGTCAGGGCTGGAAGAGCCCCGTAGGCCGTCCGCGCACGGCACCGCTCGATTTGATTTCTTTCCGCATGACAGTGACACGTGGAAGCGCTTCCGCAAGCTACCGAGGACATGCCCGGCCCGGCCCCCTTACCGGGTAAGCGCACGTGCTGGCTCGCAGGGAGACGGCGCAGAGCAGGACACGGCAGGCCACGACGCTCGGCTCGCAGCACCGAGCGGCCATGGAGAGAAGGGACGGAGCCGCCGCCGCCGCCCACCCTCGCCCCGGAAGCCTCGGGCAGGAAGAGAGCAAGGCGCCCCCGCCACCTCGCGCTCTCGGCTCGAGCCCCCACGGAAGGAACGGCAGCTCCCGCCACGGAGAGAGGACCGCGCCGAAGTCTCGGCGGCGGGGGAAGGAGTCAGGCCGCCCACCCGCAGGAGGGAGGTCCCAGGGCCGGGGAGCTGTCAACGCCTCTCCTCCCGGTTACCAGGGCGACGCGTCCGGCGCGAGAAGCTTGCGCAAGCGCGCGGCGGCGGCGGGACCTCACGCTGCCTCTGGAAATGCGCAAGCGCAGCGGTGAGGAGGCGCGCGATGAGGCCGCTCCGCCCCCTTTCCGGAAGGGCTCCTTGGAAACGATAAATAAGGACCGTCAGGGTGGAAAGCGGCGCCTGGCGAGGCAGTACGCGTGCGCACAGCTAGGCAGGAAGCTGAAGTGATGCCTGGCGCGCGTGCTTCGGTAATTTGTGCGGCTGCCAGGAGGACTCTGGTTTTCTGCCCCGGGCTGCACAGAGGCTCACGCAGACCTAGGCGCAGGGCTCCCCGCTGTACTGTATCAGCCTGACAGCGTTTAAAGCTTTTGTGGCTCACTTCTGGGCATCTGGCAGAGTTTGCAGCCTCTCCAAGGCCCGGGTCCTACAGCAGCAGTTATCCAAGGGCCTGGCATGGAAACTTCACATCCGGCCATGCACTGCCTCCACTGCAAGCTAATCCATCTCATGCATATATAAGTAAATTACACGTCTCAGTAATTTCCTCAGTTTCTCTATTAATTCATATTCACACCTTTCTGTTAATGTCTTTAAGCTAAATTAAGTTATAATGTTTGTTTAAGTTCAACTAAGTTATGTTTAAGTCCTCAAGCCACCAAGTAACTATGGCACTCTGTAAAAATTAGTTCCATGTTAAGTTTCTAAGTTATTCTGTAAAAATAAGCAGCCCATGTCTTATTTGACCATTCAGTTTCATGTAAACCGATGTGATATCTCGATCGAATGTTGGAATATAAAAACAAATAAATAAATATTTATTGTGGATATCCTGAAAACCCAATTGGCTGGTTGTGTCCTCAAGATTGGGTTGAGAACCACTGGCCTAGAACTCCCACTTGGCGCCATACTGGGAACATGTCACAGCCTGGAAATCCTACCTCCAGCCCAATGTGAAGATCTTACATCTGATTCTGATTTGCAGAACCTACTACTCATTACATACTGAATGTCTTCCCTCAGACTCATCTCTAAAGATCTACCTCTGATGCAGGGTAGGAGTTCTGTAATACGATGGGCTAAAGAATGCTCTCAGAACAAGCATTATGCTGTCCTGTTATATTTTGAACTTGGGGGACCTGTTTCTCAAGCAAAGAGCTGTGTCAGCAGGGCTGGAGCAAGCTGTTGTGCGAGAAAGTGGCTGGTTTGTGTCTGAGACCTTGACCTAGCAGGAAGAAGGATGCCTGCCCAGCAGTTCTCTCCTGAAACGGGAAGTTCTCAGGCTTGCTTGTCTGCATGTGCACTTGTTTACAAAGCCCTATAAAAGTTCGGGGTTTTCCGGTGGGAGACTAGAGCCTCACCTGTGCACTGACGAGTGGCGCAGGATTTTCCCGTTGAAGCTGTGTGCTCCTGTTTTTCGGTGGCACCGGGGTTCCCCGACCTGATGAGTGGCAGGATGCTGATTTGGTATGTATTATAGTCACGGGAAATGAAGTATGTGTGCTGTAAATAAAGCTACATATCTTGAATATTACAGTGTGTGTGTGTTTGGTCTGTCTATCTCTCATTCAGGCATCTTGTTACATTTAGCGCAGCGAGCAGGGTGTCCTTGTTTAAGAGGAAAAATGGAAAAAAAAAGGACAGGAGAAACCTGAGGTAGAAATTCCTGGTTGGGAAGATGTAACCAATAAGAAAAACTGGCTGGTGTAATATAATGTATATTGTAAACCGCAATATGTATTTTGATTTTTTATAATTTTTATATATAGAGAGAGATAGAGAGAGGAAAAGACCTCAGCACTGGTGATTTTCTGAATGACTTATCAGAGTTTCTACCAGTTGTTGCAATCATGGGTCAAAAACCTCTAATCAACATTTTTCTTTTTATTGAAAATCAAAACATTTTTTCTCTTGTTTTTTAGTTTTATGTAAAATATCTTGAATATATTTTTAGATATCAAGGCTTACTCCTAGAGAACAAATATTCTTTGGATTTTAATTCTCCTGTAAGAAATTTGTTGATTCAATTTTAGCCATTACTTGTCATTGCGGTTTCAAATACAAGGCCCGGTCATCAATATTTCATGTTCAAATTGCAACCTCCATAGTGCTTAAGGAAGCTGCTAGAGAAATAACCGCATTTTTTAATCTCTTGGGTATTCAAAAAGTTACCATCGGGACAATTCAGAACAAGAATTAAATAGCGCAAAACCTTTAACTGTTACTTATCTTATGTGCTATAGACGCTGAGAAACGCTGATGTACGTTTCGCAGGATTGCTGCTTCAGGGCACTGTCGCGCATTAAACAAATTGTCCTTCGAAACAAAAGACAAACTGTTCAGTGTCATCAAATGTATAATTCATTGATGTTCAGACAATGTTTGTTACTTACAAGTTCTGTCCCAGTCAAACTAAAGTCATCAGGCTGCAAATAATGGGCGGCTACGTGCATATTCACCAATTGTTTTTTATAGGTTGCTCACAGGAGACGTAATGACTTCATGGTATTGCACAGATGTATTGATTACCAATATGAATCGTACTGAATTAAAGACTCGACCAATCTATCTTGCTGTTCCATCCTGCTGGTTCTGCACTCTGCAATTTAAAGATCCATTGTTACTCTTTGTTACTGCAGTTGTTTGACTTGATCCCCTCCTCTGATGTGTGGTTTAACCATATCTATAAGAAACCAATTAAGTTGTTCAAAAGTGTGATTATAGTGGACACAATGTGAAACAAGAGGTGCATTTTCTCTTTGATTTTTGACACAGCTTCTGTGCTCGCAGATTCGCTGCCTGAGTGTTCTTGTTGTTTGGCCCACATAAAATCGGGAACGGGGGCAAACAATGATATAAACAACAAAAGTAGTCTCACAGGTACTGAAATTCTTAATTTTGTATTTTCATTTTTGTGATCATGTTGGTAAATTCTTTTAATTGTACGGTTGGAGGACAAATGGAGCAACGTCTGCATTTGTAATGGCCACAGCATTTCTGTTTTTCCAATGAAACTTGGTGTTTCTCTTCTTCTGGTAAGAATGCTGGGCACAAGGTTTCTTTGAGATTTTGGTTACGTGAGAAAGCTATTCTGAAATCGAGATCTTGAAAACCTTCAGTATTCTGAATAAGAGACCAATGTGAGCGAATACTTTTGATGATCTGTCTGCTTAATGGAGAATATCTTGTAACACATGTAGCTGAAATATTTTCGTGTTCAGTATTCTTGTTCCTAGTATGTGTAAGGTCTTCTCTATCACTATATAGTGCTCTTTTATATCCTGTCTTAATGCTTTTCATAGGATAACCCCTGGCTTTGAATTGCTGCATTAATTCTAATGATTTTTCTTTAAAAATATTGTTATCTGAACAGTTTCTTCAATACCTGAAAAACTGAGATACCGGAAGGCCAGTTTTTAAAGGTAATGGATGAGAGCTTGAAAAATGTAGATAGGAACACCTATCAGTGGCCTTTTTAAAAACACAAGTGGAAATCCCTCCTTTCTTCTGTTTTGCTGATGACTAAATCCAAAAAAGAAATACTTTCATAATCATAATTTAATGTGAATTGGATGTTTTCATCACAGCTGTTTATCCATCTATGAAACAATTGTAAATTTTCAATGGGAGCATCCCAGATTATGAAAATATCATCTATATATCATCTGTAAAGCAACAGTTTACTTAGGGAATAGCCACTGCTATTAATTGCATCAGTAGCATGGGATCTTCTTAGTGTTTGGGTAATTGCCAGGTTCTTGTGGCCTGGATTGGCCACTGTTGGAAACAGGATGCTGGGCTTGATGGACTCTTGGTCTGACCCAGCATGACAATTTCTTATGTTCTTAGACAATCTGAAAATGGTGAATTGCCAAGCCATTGTGTTTCAAAATCCATCATGTACAGATTTGCGACGCTAGGCGCCATTGTTGCCCCCATCGCAGTTCCGGAAATTTGTTGGTAATATATATTCTGAAAAAGAAAAAAGTAGTTTTTCAATGCCAATTCAGCCAATGTTGAGATGACTTGAGCAGGGCCCTTATGAGGACGTGGTCTATTATGTAAAAAAATTGAGAGAGAACTGTTAAGGCTTGACTCTGTGGTATGGAGGTATATAAAGATTTGATGGCCACGGGAACTAACCAAAAATTGCTGATGTTGAGATCCAAGGATTCTAACATTTATTTATTTATTTATTTAACAGCTTTTCTAGACCGACATTAGTAGGCACATCATATCGGTTTACATCAAACAAAAGATGGAAAATACATATAACAGGGAGTGGGGGAGAGGACAACATGCAAAGAAAATGTGATGTGTCCCAGATGTAATATCTGCCTTGTTGTACGTGTTCTCTCAAATGGCAGTCCACATATTGAGAGAGTGGTTCTAACAAGGAATTGTTGGAAGAGATTATTGGTCTTCCTGGTGGGTTACACAATCCTTTATGCTCTTTGGGTAAGGCATAGATGGTAGGTGTTCTTGGGAACTTTGGATTTAGAAATCGATGTTCTTTATTGGTGAGGATACCTGCTTCTTTTGCAAATCTTTTTTTGTAAGGATTTGGTAGGGTTACTTTGTAACTTGCGCTACGTGGTGGTGTCGCTTAGTTGTCTTTGGATCTCAGCGATGATTACTATCGAGCCTTCTTTGACATATTCTATAGGGGTAAATTATATGGGTGAAACAAATATGTCATGTAATGTACAATTAGTTCTAGAGATTGGTGTGTTTAATGAAATAGTTGTGAGAGATTTTTTATGAATGTGTTAGTATGAATGAGTATGTATGATTATGGGGAGGGATGTTTTATAAAGGTGAAGTACTGATATGTGTTAATTAAATTTTGTATGTGGATAAAGTGCAAATGTACAGTGCAATATATTTAAAATTAATAGAGTAGATAAGTACTGTTTGATTACATTTTTAATATAAACCATCTGTTTGTTAAAAAATATTATATGGTTCATAAATGAGTAGTCTATATTTCACATTGGGGTAGATTTTATAATTTTGCGCGAGCGCGTACTTTTGTTCGTGCACCAGGTGCGAACAAACGTACGCTGGATTTTATAAGATACGCGCTTAGCCGTATCTTATAAGATCCGCGCATACCCCCCCCCCCTGCTCGCGCGCAAGCCCCAGGACATGCGTAAGTCCCGGGGCTTGCATGGGGGGGCGTGCCGGGAGTGACGCGGCGTTTCGGGTGCGTGTCCGGGGGCATGGTTCCAGCCCAGGAGCATGACAGCGACCCCTGGACCAGCCCCCGGACCGGAACATGGAGCGCGGCAGCCAACCCGGCACGCGCAAAGTTACGCCTGCTTCCAGCAAGCGTAACTTTCGTGATAGAGGTAGGGGGGAGGTTTAGATAGGGCCGGGGGGGTGGGTTAGGGAGGGGAAGGTGGGGGGAGGGCGAAGGAAAGCTCCCTCTGAGGCCGTTCCGGAGGCAGGCCGCGCGGCTCGGCGCGCACAGGCTGCCGATTTTGGGCAGCCTTGCGCGCGCCGACCCCGGATTTTAATGTATACGCGTGGCTACGCGCGTATCTATTGAAATCCCGCGTACTCTTGTTCGCGCCTGGTGCGCGAACAAAAGTACGCGTGTGCGCAGATTTATAAAATCTGCCCCAATCTGCTTTGTGTTTTAAATGCATGCATTATTGCATTCACTCCAAGAGGCTTATATGATGGCCAGAACATTCTTCAGTAGCTTATCGTAACTTCCTATCTACTAATCTATGTGCAGTTTCTCTCCCCAAGATCTAATCATAAGTTTCACCTACATCGATCACGTTGCAAGAGCACATTGGTGCATACACTACATAACAGTAAATGGATACACAGTTTGTGAAAAATTTAAAAATATATTTCATCTGTGTCACCGGATGAATGCAATTCTTTCAATTGCATCATAATTGAATGTACTGAACAATGACCATAGTTATGATGCCCTTTTGATCTCTCACCGACGGTGGTTTGCACAGAAAAAGATAGTAAATAAGCCGAGCATAAACTTTCCTTCAAATGCCTTGCCTGTGAAAAAGCCCTCTTAACATGGACATCTTTAAAATAAGTAAGTACTGATAAAACTTCCTATTTCTTAGTGTCCAGTCAGATGAATCCAGCACAAGTGGTTATGCATCTCTACCAGCAGATGGAGACAGAGCAAGCTGATGTCACAGTATATAAACCCCTGCAGTAACAGCCTGCCAGTATTCTCTGCAAAAGCCTACTGTGGACAGAATAGCAAAAACTTGATTAATAACAGTTTCTTAGCATCCAGACAGATGAATCCAGAACAAGTGGGTTATGCTTCTCTACCAGCAGATGGAGACAGAGCAAGCTGATGTCACAGTATATATACCCCTGCAGTGACATCAGCCTGCCAGTATTCTCCGTCTCCAGCAGATGGTGGATGTGCACCTTCCCACTGGGGATTTCCTCATTTTAAAAAGGAGAATTAAGGAAATTTGCCCCACTGTCTTGCAGCGATAGCAAATGGTCCCTCCCACAGTTGAAAATTCCTGAGGTGATTTCCATGGTCCCTCAGAGGAGTGCCTTGGTCTGTTAGCTGTTTTTTTCAGCCAGCATGGACTTAGCTGCTTGATCAGCTGAAAAGCAGTGGGTGCAGGAAGCCGAGCACAGCGGTGATGACATATTCTCCCCCCCCCCCCGCAGCCGGAGATCGTCTCTGTACTCAGCCAGGTAATGCTGAGCTCCAGTAAGTTTAAAAAAAAAAAAAAAAGTTTATGCAGAGACTTAGAAGGAAATTTTTTGTTGTGCAGGGCTTACTCCTCCCCCCAGTCTCCGTGCTCAGTGCACCGATCCTCTCATTTCACTGTCCCCAGCCCCTTCCCTCTCCTAATGTTCCCATCCTTTCCCTGCACCTTCCCTTCCCCTTTCACTCTCTCACTGCTCCCGTCCCTTCCTCTCCCTCTCCAACTCCTCCTCTTTGCTCTCCGTACTCTGGCCCGCCCCTTTCCTAGTCCCCTCCCACCTGGGCTGTGACATCATCAGCAGTTGCCGGGACCTGGGAAACACCTGCTGGCTGCAGCCTTTCTCTTCAGCTCTTTTGCCAGTGAATCTGTTTTGGGGTTTTTTTTTTAATTATTTCATTTTGCTGGTAGGACCAGGAAACCCCCATCAGCTGCTCTGCTGCCTGCTTCACGCTGCACTCGCTGGCCCCACGCTTCTCCCTCTCACCGCCTGCAGCCCCCCTCTCTCTCTGCTCCGTGTGATATCATTGCGTTGCGTGCGAGCGGACGCGACACGGTGAATCTTACAGTATTATAGAGAAAAAGAATGTTTCGAAACACACGATGAGTAGAATAACAGCCAATCGTTTAAAACTCGTATACAAATTTCTAGAAATTTTCCAAACACAAATGAAATATTTGAAAACAGCAGACACTTAAAATTAACACCCAATAATTACATTTTTTTTTAAATCCCCAGCTCCATAAACCTAGCAACCTTTGATTTCCAATCACCCTGAGCCTTGGGGGAATAGTGGGGATGAGGTGTGCAAACTTTCTCTGTTATCTCTCACCTGCACAAACGCATCAGAAAATGTGGAAGGAAGGCTAAACGATTACCGGCATGGTTTAAAAGGTGAGGTGAGAGAGGCTATAACAGCTTAAAGAACATCTTTTCAAGAAATGGAAAAGGGATCCAAACGAAGACAACAGGAAACAGCATAAGCACCGGCAAGCCAGATGCAAAGCACTGATAAGGAAGGCAAAGGGAGAATTTGAAAAGAAACTTGCAGTGAAGCAAAAACTCATAATAAAAACTTTTTCAGGTGCATTTGAGGTTAAAAAGCCTGCGAGGGAGTCAGTTGGACCATTAGATGATCAAGGGGTAAAAGGAGCACTTAGGGATGACAAAGCCATAGCAGAGAGACTAAATACTCCCCTGCCACCCTAGGCTGCCATTTGCCTCTCTGCCCAGTCTACGCCCACCCTCGGCTGTTCTACCTCCTTTCCTTATCCCAGTGCTTATTCCCCTGCCTCCCTCGGCTTTTCCCCCCCACTATCCCCGTGATGTGCCTTTTACTTTGCAACACATGACATCTGTACTAATGTTCATCTATTACAATCCTGTAAATAGCATTAACTCCTACTTAAATGTATTCTCAATTACTGTAATTAGATTAATTACCCCTCTTCCCCCCCCCCTCCGCCGCCCTGTGATTTTTACTCTTTAATGTTAAGATTTTTACACCCAGTAGTGTAAAACCCTTAACTTCTTTCCTGACCCCTTCCTCCCACTACTTCTTTTAATAATTGTAACTTCTATTTTTAACAGCTAAAGACTTTATTAATGTGCTTTTTAAAATTTTAGCTGTTATCTTTTTTTAGACGAATTTATTGTAACTTTCTTTATTGTTAAGATTGTAACCCTCTGTGAAGGCTAACGCC
The DNA here is from genome assembly GCF_901001135.1 of Rhinatrema bivittatum. NCBI lineage: Eukaryota > Metazoa > Chordata > Amphibia > Gymnophiona > Rhinatrematidae > Rhinatrema > Rhinatrema bivittatum. The sequence continues at coordinate 811,178,127 of NC_042616.1, read as the reverse complement.
AATGCGGCGATATAGAAAAACCAATAAACTATAAACTTCTCCTTGATTTATTGCAACACCGTAATATCTTTAGCTCTTATACAATTGTATCCCACCTTTTCCTATAACAATCCTACATTTCCCTTTTCCCGCCCTCACTCTTTTGGGACATCCTCCCCCTCTTTTGTATAACTCTTTACTTCAAATGTGCTTCCCTCTTCCCACGGCCATTCCCTGTGTGTTTGCTATCATATTGGTCTCTGGTTTGTTGTGTTTGCTATCGTATCGTATTGATCCCTGACTTGCTGTTTGCCTGTTATAGTTTTTAATGCACTCCCCCCCCCCCCCCCCCCAGTTTGAATTAATTTTATTATAAAGCTGCATTATTTGTTGTCTGGAAACCGATGTGATGTTCCCAACAAATGTCGGTCTATAAAAATGTTAAATAAATAAATAAATAAATTCCTTGCTTCAGTATTCACTGAGGAAGATGTAAGAGAGATACCCATGACAGAAATGATATTCAAAGGTGATGATTCAGAGGAACTGAAACAAATCTCAGTGAACCTAGAAGATGTACTAGGGCAAACTGACAATCTAAAGAGTAGCAAAGCACCTGGACCAGATGGTATACATCCCAGAGTGCTGAAAGAACTGAGAAATGAAATTGCGGACCTGCTACTGGAAATTTGTAAACTATCAGTAACATCGTCTATGGTAGCTGAAGAATGCAGGGTTGCCAATGTAACACCAGTTTTTAAAAAGGGATCAAGGGGTGATCCAGGAAATTACAGACCAGTGAGTCTGACATCTGTGCCAGGCAAAATGGTAGAAACTATCATAAAGAACAAAATTGCTGAATGTATAAATAAGCTTAGTTTAATGGGACAAAACTAACATGGATTTAGCCAAGGGAAGTCTTGCCTCACAAATTTGTTTATTTTTTTGAGGGCATAAATAAACGTGGATAAAGGTGAGCCAGTTGATATAGTGTATTTGGATTTCCAGAAAGCATTTGACAAAGTCCCTCATGAGAGACTTTTTAGGAAATTAAAAAGTCATGGGATGGGGGCAGTGTCTTATTGTGGACTGCCGACTCTGTGAGAGAGAGCATATGAGAGCATGAGTGTGTGTGAGTGAGCATGAGAGACGTGTGTGTGTATTAAAGATAGAAAACAGCGTAGGACTAAATGGTATATTTTTCCAAAGCAAAACGGTGAATGGTGGAGTGCCCCAGGGATCTGTTCTGGGACCTCTGCTTTTTAATTTATTTATAAACAACCTGGAAATGGGAACAAAACGTGAGATGATCAGATTAGCTGATGACACAAAATTATTCAAAGTTGTTAAGAGGATTGTGAGAAACTGCAAGAGGACATTGTAAAACTGGGAGACTGGACATGCAAATGGCAAATGAAATTTAATGTGGACAAGTGCAAAGTGATGCACTTAGGGAAGAGGAACCCAAATTATAGCTACATCATGCAAGAATCCATATTAGGGGCCACCACTCAGGAAAAGGATCTAGATGTCATCATTGATAATACGTTGAAATCTTCTGCTCAGTGTGCAGCAGCAGCCAAGAAAGCAAATAGAATGCTGGGGATTATTAGGAAAGGAATGGAGAATAACACAGAGAATATCATAATGTCTCTGTATCACTCCATGGTGCATCCTCACCTTGTGTTCATATATCATACACAAACAGAATGCTGGGGATTATTAGGAAAGGAATGGAGAATAAAACAGAGAATATCATAATGCCTCTGTATCACTCCATGGTGCATCCTCATCTTGTGTTCATATATCATACACAAACAGAATGCTGGGAATTATTAGGAAAGGAATGGAGAATAAAACAGAGAATATCATAATGTCTCTGTATCACTCCATAGTGCATCCTCATCTTGTGTTCATATATCATACACAAACAGAATGCTGGGGATTATTAGGAAAGGAATGGAGAATAACACAGAGAATATCATAATGTCTCTGTATCACTCCATGGTGCATCCTCATCTTGTGTTCATATATCATACACACACAGAATGCTGGGGATTACCAGGAAAGGAATGGAGAATAACACAGAGAATATCATAATGTCTCTGTATCACTCTATGGTGAGACCTCATCTTGTGTTCATATATCATACACAAACAGAATGCTGGGGATTATTAGGAAAGGAATGGAGAATAAAACAGAGAATATCATAATGTCTCTGTATCACTCCATGGTGCATCCTCATCTTGTGTTCATATATCATACACAAACAGAATGCTGGGGATTATTAGGAAAGGAATGGAGAATAAAACAGAGAATATCATAATGTCTCTGTATCACTCCATGGTGAGACCTCATCTTGTGTTCATATATCATACACAAACAGAATGCTGGGGATTACCAGGAAAGGAATGGAGAATAACACAGAGAATATCATAATGTCTCTGTATCACTCTATGGTGAGACCTCATCTTGTGTTCATATATCATACACAAACAGAATGCTGGGGATTATTAGGAAAGGAATGGAGAATAAAACAGAGAATATCATAATGTCTCTGTATCACTCCATGGTGAGACCTCATCTTGTGTTCATATATCATACACAAACAGAATGCTGGGGATTACCAGGAAAGGAATGGAGAATAACACAGAGAATATTTATTTATTTATTTGCGTTTTTATACCGACATTCAATTCAAAATATCACATCGGTTTACATTGAAACAAATTGTCAACAAATATTATTGAAGACCTAATACAGTATAACAGTTCAAAAACAGTGTGTGGAATAAGAAACAAACAAACAAAAAAAAAAAACAACTAATAATTATCAATAGATTAATATAGAACTATATAAAATAATAACCTATCATTATCAAACCAAAATTCAGTATCTCATCGAGAATAAAAGGAACAAACCGTATATAAGGGGATGAAATCTATTGAGTTTATTGGGGGAAAGCTTTGATAAAAAGCCATGTTTTAAGGTTTTTTTCTAAAGGTAGCTGTGGAAGGTTCAGTCCTTAGTGGCGATGGTAGTGCGTTCCATAGAATAGGACCAATTATAGAGGGGGCCCGATTTATAGTAGCTGTTTTGAGAATTTTTTTGCTGTAGGGAATACAGAGTAAACCAGTGTCTGTAAACGAAGATTTCTAGTAGAAATACAATGATATAGTGGTTTTTGTAACCAAGATGAGTCATCATTGTACAATGCTTTATGAATAAGCATAAATATCTTATATTGTGATCTAAAAGCGATGGAAAGCCAATGTAAATGGCGCAGAATTGGAGAGATGTGCTCAAATTTTCTGCAATTTGATAGGGATCTAGCTGCAGCATTTTGAAGCAGTTGAAGCAGTTTAATTGTGGAAGCAGGCAATCCTATAAAAATGGAGTTGCAATAGTCCAATTTTGCAAAAATTAAGGCTTGTAGTACTGTTCTAAAGTCAGGAGGATGTAGTAATGGTTTCAATTTTCTTAGAACTTGAAGTTTATAAAAATCTTCTTTAATTAGATTTTTGATGTTAGCTTTGAAATTAAGTTCTTTATCTAAGGTAATTCCAAGGTCCTTAACTGACGTGGATATTCTATAATTAGAGAGTACTGATGGATCTATAGGAGGCGGCATTAACATTTTGGAGAGAAGAAGAAACTCTGTTTTGTTATGATTGAGTGAAAGTGCCATTTGAGATAAGATATTATTGATATCATAAAGATATAGTTCCCATTGTGACAATGTACTGTGGATGTTATCTTTGATGGATAACAAAATTTGGACATCATCCGCATAAAAGAAATATGAGAGTCCTAATTTATTTAGATAGTGACATAATGGATGCATGTAAATGTTGAAAAGGGTGGGAGAAAGGGATGAACCTTGAGGGACACCTAGTGGGAGAGGAGAGAGATCCGAAGTATTGTTGTTGTACGATACCTTGAAGGAATGATTAGAAAGAAAAAACTGAAACCATTTCAGAACATTACCATTTATACCAATCTCAACTAATCTATGGAGAAGTAATTTATGGTCGACTGAGTCAAATGCAGCAGAGATGTCTAAAAGAATCAAGATAAAAGAGATTCCCTTATCGAAACCATGATGAATATTATCCACCAGAGTAGCTAAAGGTGTTTCAGTGCTATGTCCTTTTTTGAAGCCATGTTGGGCCGGAAGTAGCATATTATTATTTTCTAAGAATTCAGTAAGTTGTAAATTAACTATTTTTTCTATCATTTTACTAAGGAAAGATAAAATGGAAATGGGTCTGTAATTTGCTAAGATAGATGGGTCTAAATGTGACTTTTTTAAAATTGGTTTAACAACTGCACATTTGAGTGAATTTGGGAGAAAACCTTGAGCAAGAGACAGGTTAAGCTAAACAGTTTGGAATTAGCTTTAGGGATTTAATAGGGATAGGATCAAGTGGGTGTGCAGCCGGGTTCATTTTATGGAGGATGGACTCTACTTCAGAGGAGGCAATGGTCTCCCAATGTGACCAATCAGAAGTAATGGAAGATGTGTGTGAAGACAAATCAGAAATACAACTGAAATTTATTGTGTCAAGCTTTGATATTTTGTCATTAAGATAGTTTGCAAATTCATGGCAAGATATCAAAGGTTTATCAATTTGAGAGTCATGATTAATGGGGAGAGTTAAATTAGATACATATTCAAAAAGTATTTTTGGATTGTATTGATATTCGTGAATTCTTTTAGAGTAAAAATCTCTCTTGGCCGTATTAATGTCAGTCAAATAGATGTAGAGTAGTGTTTTGTATCTAACTAGAAGTTGACTTGAGGGATTTTTTTCTCCAGGCTTTCTCGGCATGTCTTAAAAGACGTTTTTTATTTTTTAGATCGAAATTAAACCATGGCGATTTACGTTTTGTGGAAGTTTTTATTTTTTTTAAATGGTAGGGCAAGTAATTTTTGCTGCATCCGTGTTAATTTTAAGCCAGTTTACTGCAGATAAGATATTTGAAGTATTCAACTGTTTTAGTGCATCTAGGAGAATTTTTTCTAGAATTTCACTAGAACAGGGTTTAATGAACTTAATGACTTTCACATTATTTTGCAAATGTAAATAAGTGCAGTCCACTTGTAATTTAGTTTTAATTAATTTATGATCTCACCAGGGAATAGAGCTGGTAGAAGGAGGTGATATGTTAGATATTTTGCTATTGATAAATATAAGATCTAAAATATGCCCTGATTTATGTGTTGGGGATTCGATTAATTGTTTAAATCCCATAGCTATTAGAGAGTTGAGGAAAAGTTCTGCAGAAGGTGATAGAGGAGACTTATCCATGTGAAGATTAAAATCTCCTAATAAAATTGTAGGAAAATTGGAATTAATTGAAGAAGAAATGGTTTCAATCAGTGCATCTGGAGTTTTATTAAGACAACCTGGAGGAGCATATACTAGCAAAATTTGCAGAGATTTAGATTTTAATAGGCTTATTTCAATGGGTAATAAGGAGTTAATTGGGACTGATCTAAATTTTAATTTTTTAGCTGATAAAAACAAGAGTCCACCACCTTTTTTTTTTCGGTCTAGGAATGGAGAAAATATTATAAAGATTAGTAGGTAATTGATTAATAAGTGTGATATCTGATTTTTTGAACCAAGATTCTGTGAGGCACACTAGATCTGGGCGTTGATCAATTAGAAGATCATTGAGAATGGGGATTTTTTTGGCTAAGGAATGAATATTTATAATATCATAATGCTTCTGTAGTGCTCCATGGCATGACCTTGTCTTGAGTATTGTGTTCAGTTCTGGTCACCACATCTCAAAAAAGATACAGCAGAATTAGAAAAGGTACAGAGAAGGGCAAATGATAAAGGGGATGGAACAATTCCCCTATGAAGAAAGGCTAAAGAGATTGGGTCTCTTCAGCTTGGAGAAGAGATGGCTGAGGGGAGATATGATGGAAGTCTATAAAATAATGAGTGGAATGGAACGAGTAAACAATCAATTGTTTACTCTTTCAAAAATTACAAAGACCAGAGGGGACACAATGAAGTTATTAGGTGATACATTTAAAACTAATAAAATATGTTTTTACTCAATGCATAGTTAAGCTCTGGAATTTGTTGCCAGAGGATGTGGTGAGAGTTGTTAGTGTAGCTGCATTTAAAAAAGGTTTGGACAAGTTCCTGGAGGAAAAGTCCATTAACCATTATTAAGGTAGAGTTGCAGAAATTCACTGCTTTTTCTTGAGATAAGCAGCCTGGAATCTACCTACCCCTTGGGTTCCTGCCAGATACTTGTGATCTGGTTAGGCCATTGTTGGAAAAGGGATTCTGGGCTTGATGGACCTTTGGCCTGACCCACAATGCCAAGTCTTTTATTCTTATTTTCTCCAACACATACACACACTCATACATACACACACATGCTCTTTCTCATGCTATCTCTCACATTGCCCTTACACACACTCACTATCTCCCACATGCTTTCTCACATGCTCTCTCTCTCAAACACTCTCACATGCTCTCACACATATGCATGTTCTCTTTCACATGCTTGCACACACACACACAAATGCTCTCTATCAGAGATACTTTGACATACACAAACATGCTCTCACATTCTCTCTTACACACACATGCTGTCTCACATGTTCACTTATACATGCACAAATGGCCTCTCACATGCTCGCTCACACACACAGGCACACCTCGCTCACATGCTCGCTCACACATGTATGCCTACTCAAAAATACACACACGCATGTTCTTTCTCACACATTCTGTTCCACATGCAATTTCATGCACTCAATGCCTTTTTTTTAGCTCTGGAAACTTAACCCCTGGACAGGCTGGAAGTTAAGCTCTCAGCGCTACTGCACTGGCACTTAAAACTCTTAAAAAAAAAAAAAAGGGGTCCGGAACACTTAGCTGGATAAATACTGATTTATCTGGGTAAGCAGCCGACAGCCGCGGGCCGACTTCAAAATTTTTTTTGTCTCTTTTTTTACCCTTTTTTTTACCTCTTTTTTTACCCTTCGGGACCTCCGACTTTTTTTACTGCTTTTCTGTGCACTTTCCCGGTGCCTGAAGAAACTAGCGCCTACCCAAAGGTAGGCGCTAGTTTCTGAAAGTTAAATGTGCGGCTTGGCTGCACATTTTGCTTTGTGAATCGTGCGGGAATACTTAATAGGGCCATCAACATGCATTTGCATGTTGAGGGTGCTATTAGGTTCGGCGGGTTGGATGCGCATTTTCTGCCCCTTACTGAATAAGGGGTAACGCTAGCGCGTCAAAAACGTGTGTCCAATGGCAGGTTAAAAGTGCGCTCCGTTGGAGCGCATTGTACTGTATCTGCCTGTAAGTTAGCCGGATAGGTAAACTGCACCAGAGAGCCGGATAAATCAGTACTTATCTGGGTAACTGGTAGTAGCCGCTGCCACTTACCCGGATAATGCCTGCTATTTGACCGTGATGTTTGCTGTCAGGGAGGCCTCCCCTCTCCTTCCCCGAGGCAAAACGTGTACACTTAGCCTGTGCCAAACGCGCATTTTACAGTCATTGCGTGTTTTTCTAACTCCTGGTGCAGTGGCTTACTGCGCAGAGAGTTAAAAGAATGTTTAATCGGAGCTGAGAACCGGCGGGCGGTTTCCTCAGGCTCAGATTATTGCATCGGCCTCTCAGAAGAAAGAAAAGAGTCCTAGCCTTTCGGAGCTGCCTTTCTTTCTTTGCCACCCTGTTCTTGAACCTCTTTACCAGACTAAAGGGAGCAGAATTCGGGTTTATGTGGCAGAGAGCTGTGGAGAAAATCCTGTCCCAGGCGAATCTGGCTCGGCGGCGCCTGCTGGGGTTTATTTTTTTCTTTTCATAACGTGTATTTATTTATTGATCTTTCACTCTGCCTGTCTTACTGTGACTCCTGTAATAGTAAGTGAGGACAACGATAGCTGTAGGAGGCCAGGGCAGGTGCCGGGATCTCTCTGTCTGCCTGCAGATCTGGCCCTTGGGGTCCGCGGGTGCTGCTCCTCTGGGTGCAGTGGCTGGGAGAAGGGGGGGGGGGGGGGTAGGTGGAGGGTGGTGGGAAGGGAAGGGGCAGCACCTCTGGCTTTCCAGCTTCCCCCAAGGCTGCATTTACAAAAAGTCCACAAACCACTATTCAGGTGAAGGTGGGGAAATCCGCTTCTCCTCCCTGGGGTAAGCAGCATGGAGTCTGCCTGCCGCCTGGGGGCGCTGCCGGGTGCCTGTGACCTGGATTGGTACCTAAACAAACATCCTATTTAATGGCTGAGAAACAATGTCTATTTCTAAAGTAGAATGTGGCTCCTCACATATCAAATGATGAGCTTCTTTGTTATTTAAAAGATTGCTCACAGGCAAGAATGGGTAGCTTTCTGAATGCTATTTTGCACTCTTGCCTTATTGCTCCAAGACTGTATTGCCCTCATTTAATCGTTGGTTGCCTCATTCTACAACGCTTACTTTTTCACATTTAATGATAAGTGTCTTGCTTATTTAAAAACAATCAAAAAGAAAAAAAATGTGAAAAAGTAAACGTTGTAGAATGAGGCAACCAACGATTAAATGAGGGCAATACAGTCTTGGAGCAATAAGGCAAGAGTGCAAAATAGCATTCAGAAAGCTACACATTCTTGCCTGTGAGCAATCTTTTAAATAACAAAGAAGCTCATCATTTGATATGTGAGGAGCCACATTCTACTTTAGAAATAGACATTGTTTCTCAGCCATTAAATAGGATGTTTGTTTAGGTACCGATTATTGATACATCAGATATCTACAGTTTTCAAGTTATTTGTGACCTGGATTGGCCACTGCGGCACCACTGGCCAGAGCCAGTAGGGCAAGTCTCCGGCTCCTCTGTTCCCGCCCTGCAGAGCAGACTTTGACCCCAGCACTGAATATTTGAAGGTGAGCAGCAGCGGCGGCGGGGTCCAGGAGAGGCAGAGCTGCCCAGCAGCCGGGCCGGGCCAGCATGGGGGCAGCAGGCAGCTCTCCAAGGTAAGGATCGCCGGGGAGCGGGCAGCAGAGAGGGAATCGGACGGGGCAAGGAGAGAGCCCGATTTACAGAGCATGCATTCCCAGCTTATTCCAGAGAAGTGGTGCCTGTGGCCAGGGAAGACAGGCGCAGGCAATGCCCTAGCACAGTGTAATGCAGCAATACTACTCTCCTAATACCCACTGAACCAGGACTGCCCTTCCACTGAGAGGAATGGGGGCAACAGAGGACGTGAGAGCAGAGAAGAACTCTTTCATATATCATTCTGGCAGCAGTGCTGCAGACCCCAGCTACTATCTAGCTTTCTACTCTGAGATCCTCTGTGCTTATCCCAGGCTTTACCCCTCACTCCCCCACAGCTAAGGATCCTCTGTGCTTATCCCAGGCTTTACCCCTCACTCCCCCCACAGCTAAGGATCCTCTGTGCTTATCCCAGGCTTTACCTCTCACTCCCTCACAGCTAAGGATCCTCTGTGCTTATCCCAGGCTTTACCCCTCACTCCCCCACAGCTAAGGATCCTCTGTGCTTATCCCAGGCTTTACCCCTCACTCCCCCACAGCTAAGGATCCTCTGTGCTTATCCCAGGCTTTACCCCTCACTCCCCCACAGCTAAGGATCCTCTGTGCTTATCCCAGGCTTTACCTCTCACTCCCCCACAGCTAAGGATCCTCTGTGCTTATCCCAGGCTTTACCCCTCACTCCCCCACAGCTAAGGATCCTCTGTGCTTATCCCAGGCTTTACCCCTCACTCCCCCACAGCTAAGGATCCTCTGTGCTTATCCCAGGCTTTACCCCTCAGTCCCCCACAGCTAAGGATCCTCTGTGCTTATCCCAGGCTTTACCTCTCACTCCCCCACAGCTAAGGATCCTCTGTGCTTATCCCAGGCTTTACCTCTTACTCCCACACAGCTAAGGATCCTCTGTGCTTATCCCAGGCTTTACCCCTCACTCCCCCACAGCTAAGGATCCTCTGTGCTTATCCCAGGCTTTACCCTCAGTCCCTCACAGCTAAGGATCCTCTGTGCTTATCCCAGGCTTTACCCCTCACTCCCCCACAGCTAAGGATCCTCTGTGCTTATCCCAGGCTTTACCCCTCACTCCCCCACAGCTAAGGATCCTCTGTGCTTATCCCAGGCTTTACCCCTCAGTCCCCCACAGCTAAGGATCCTCTGTGCTTATCCCAGGCTTTACCTCTCACTCCCCCACAGCTAAGGATCCTCTGTGCTTATCCCAGGCTTTACCTCTTACTCCCACACAGCTAAGGATCCTCTGTGCTTATCCCAGGCTTTACCCCTCACTCCCCCACAGCTAAGGATCCTCTGTGCTTATCCCAGGCTTTACCTCTCACTCCCCCACAGCTAAGGATCCTCTGTGCTTATCCCAGGCTTTACCCCTCACTCCCCCACAGCTAAGGATCCTCTGTGCTTATCCCAGGCTTTACCCCTCACTCCCCCACAGCTAAGGATCCTCTGTGCTTATCCCAGGCTTTACCCCTCAGTCCCTCACAGCTAAGGATCCTCTGTGCTTATCCCAGGCTTTACCCCTCACTCCCCCACAGCTAAGGATCCTCTGTGCTTATCCCAGGCTTTACCCCTCAGTCCCTCACAGCTAAGGATCCTCTGTGCTTATCCCAGGCTTTACCCCTCACTCCCTCACAGCTAAGGATCCTCTGTGCTTATCCCAGGCTTTACCCCTCACTCCCCCACAGCTAAGGATCCTCTGTGCTTATCCCAGGCTTTACCCCTCACTCCCCCACAGCTAAGGATCCTCTGTGCTTATCCCAGGCTTTACCCCTCACTCCCCCACAGCTAAGGATCCTCTGTGCTTATCCCAGGCTTTACCCCTCACTCCCCCACAGCTAAGGATCCTCTGTGCTTATCCCAGGCTTTACCTCTCAGTCCTCACTGTTAATAATAATGGTAATAATAATAATGTTGTATAATTCTCGACCACTTTTCCAGCTTTAGCTGATTGATCTTCTCTGCTTATCCAAAACTTTTTTTGATTTCTTTTATCCTTATTTCCTCCAGCTTTTCTATTAAAAAAAAAAAGAAAGTTTTGTACTGTAACTCCTGAGTCTGCCCTATCTGGTGTTACCCAAACTTCCTTTCCACTGATAAAGTTCATGTCTTGTGCATAAATTAAGCCTTTCTGTTGTTTGAATGTCTCCGTCATATTCCTCCCCAATCTTCTCTCCTAGGATATCCCTTCCCACACTTTTCCCTCCTCTAGGGTATCCTTCCCCTCTCCCCCCCCCCCCTCCTTCTCTTCTGATTTGTAAGGGGGTTAATGAAAAATTATCCATTTATCAAAGTTAGCCGGCAGCTTACATATGTTGTATACACAGTGACCATTAAATGACTAAAAAAGCTCATTAATAGTAAAAACAAATAAGAAAAGAAGGACGCCTAGAGATTCTTCAGCGTTGAGGAAGCGGTGGGGGAGGGGGAAGGGTTCCCAGGGGTGTGGCTGTGTGGCAGAGAGAGGGTCAGTAGTGATACTGCTGCATTTCTCCAAACCTGGCAACCCTTCCACACCCCTAGCAACCTTGCCCTCTGTCTGCCCCCCCCCCCCCTTCCCCAGTATCCCATACACCCAGGGAAGCAGGGGGCACGGGGAGTGAAGAGTGGATGGTGGGCTGGTTGCACTCACCTGCTCCCATGCACGCTTCCTCCCTCCGTGCTTTCACTTTTTTTTTACCCATGATATCACTGTAATAAGAAGACCACCTGCTGAGATAGGAAGACCTCCCACTGTGAGAGGGAGACTGTCACTGTAATAGAGAGACAACCCTCTGAAACAGGGGGACTGTCACTGTAATAAGAAGACCACCTGCTGAGATAGGAAGACCTCCCACTGTGAGAGGGAGACTGTCACTGTAATAGAGAGACAACCCTCTGAAACAGGGGGACTGTCACTGTAATAAGAAGACCACCTGCTGAGATAGGAAGACCTCCCACTGTGAGAGGGAGACTGTCACTGTAATAGAGAGACAACCCTCTGAAACAGGGGGACTGTCACTGTAATAAGGAGACCACCTGCTGAGATAGGAAGACCTCCCACTGTGAGAGGGAGACTGTCACTGTAATAGAGAGACAACCCTCTGAAACAGGGTGACTGTCACTGTAATAAGGAGACCACCTGCTGAGATAGGAAGACCTCCCACTGTGAGAGGGAGACTGTCACTGTAATAGAGAGACAACCCTCTGAAACAGGGGGACTGTCACTGTAATAAGAAGACACTGTAATAAGACACTGTAATAAGACACTGTAATAAGACACTGTAATAAGAAGACCACATCACTCCCACCCTCATTGATCTCCACTGGCTTCCCATTCACTCACGAATTATTTACAAGACCCTCACCCTCATCCACAAAAGTATTACTAATGAACACTGCAACTGGCTAAACCCACCCTTCCTCCCTCGTACCTCCACAAGACCCACCCGTGCTTCCCTCCGTGGAACCCTTATCCCTCCCTCCATAAGATCCACTAGACTCATTTCCACCACCAATAGAGCCCTTTCCCTTGCAGGCCCCTCCCTCTGGAACTCTATGCCTCTTAATCTACGTACCGAAACCTCCACACCTACTTTCAAGAAGAAACTCAAAACCTGGCTTTTCCTCCAAGCATACCCCCATTCTTCATCATCTTCACCAACTAACACGCTAGCCCAACCATCATTCCTCTCCAATACCCCCCTTTCAGAACCTACACCCAACCCCCTCCCCCTCTAAAGTTTCCTACATCTCCTGTATATAACCAGTGTACAACATCTGTATATATATCCAGTGTACAACTTCTGTATATAACCATTGTACATATTTCTTCCTCGAATCCCTATTCACATTTTATCCCCATGTATCTGTTTGCACCCTCCCCCTGCCCCCCCTTTGTATCGACCCCCCCCCCCCTCATCCCCATGTATCCCCATGTATCCCCATGTATCCCCATGTATAACCATTGTACATATTTCTTCCTCGAATCCCTATTCACATTTTATCCCCATGTATCTGTTTGCACCCTCCCCCTGCCCCCCCTTTGTATCGACCCCCCCCCCCCCCTCATCCCTCCCCAGTTACTTAGTTATTTGTTCTGTTACTGCGTTTTACGTTATACACCGTTCTCTGTAAAGGCTATGCCTATATACTTTCTGTTGTAAGTTACTTGTGAACCGGCACGATGTGCAAACGGTTGCCGGTATATAAAATTAAATAAATAAATAAATAAATAAATAAATAAATAAATAGGAAGACCTCCCACTGTGAGAGGGAGACTGTCACTGTAATAGAGAGACAACCCTCTGAAACAGGGGGACTGTCACTGTAATAAGAAGACCACCTGCTGAGATAGGAAGACCTCCCACTGTGAGAGGGAGACTGTCACTGTAATAGAGAGACAACCCTCTGAAACAGGGGGACTGTCACTGTAATAAGGAGACCATTCATTGTAAGAGAGAGGCCTCCTGCTGTGAGAAGGAGACTGACTGTAATAGAGAGACCTCCCCTCTGTTACAAGGAGATTATCACTGTAATAGACCTTCCACTGTGAGAGGGAGACTGTCATTGTAATAAGGAGACGTCCTGCTCTAACAAAGAAACTATCATTCTAATAGGGAGAACTCTCGGTGTGAGAGGGACACTGTCACTGTAATAGGGAGACTTCCTGCTGTAACAGGGAGATTGTCACTGTAATAGAGAGAGCTCTTGCAGTGAGAGAGAGACTGTCACTGTAATAAGAATACCGCCCGCTGTAACAGAGGGAGACTGTCACTGTAATAAGAATACCTCCCGCTGTAACAGAGGGAGACTGTCACTGTAATAGAGAGACTTCTTGCTGTGAGAGGGAGACTGTCACTGTTAAAGAGAGATGTCCCACTGTGAGAAGAAGATTGTCACTGTAATAAGGAGACTTTCCACTGTAACAGAGAGACTGCCACTGTAAAAGAGAGACCAGCTGATGTGAAAGGGAGACTGTCACTGTAATAAGAACACCCTCTGTAACAGGGAAACCTCCCACTGTGAGACAGAGAATGTCATTTTAATAAGGAGACCACTTGCTGTAAGCTAGAGACCTCCCGCTGTGAGATGGAGACTGTCACTGTAAAAGGGTGACCTTTTGCTGTAAGGGAGAGATCTCCCACTTTAAGAAGGAGACTGTTACTGTAATAAGGAGCTCACTCCCTGTAACTGGGAGACTCTCACTGAAATAAGGAGGCCCCTCTCTGTAGCAAGGAGACTGTCACTGTAATAGACAGACCTCCCACTGTAAGAGCTAGACTGTCACAGTAATATAGATATTTCCTGCTGTGAGAGGGAGACTGTCACTATAATGGAGAGATCTCATTGTAAGAGCTAGACTGTTACAGTAATAGAGATACTTCCTTCTGTGAGAGGGAAACTGTCAGTGTAATAGAGAGACCACCCGCTGTGAGAGGGAGACTGTCACTGTAATAGAGATACCTCCCACTATGAGAGGGAGACTGTCATTGTAATAAGAAGACCACCTGCTGAGATAGAGATACCTCCCGCTGTGAGAGGGAAACTGTTACTGTAATAAGACGCTCACTTCCTGTAACTGGGAGACTCTCACTGAAATAAGGAGGCCCCTCTCTGTAGCAAGGAGACTGTCACTGTAATAAATAGACCTAATGCTGTGAGAGGGAGACTGTCACTATAATAGAGATACCTCCCACTGTGAGAGGGAGACTGTCATTGCAATAAAAAGACCACCTGCTGAGATAGAGATACCTCCCACTGTGAGAGGGAGACTGTTATTGTAATGGAGAGACCACCTGCTGTGAGAGGGAGACTGTCACTGTTATAGAGAGACCTCCCGCTGTAATAGAGAGACCACCCACTATGAGAGGGAGACTGGCACTGCAACAAGGAGACCTCCGGCTGTGAGAGGGAGACTGGCACTGCAATAAGGAGACCTCTGGCTGTGAGGGGGAGACTGGCACTGCAATAAGGAGAACTCTGGCTGTGAAAGGAAGACTGGCACTGCAATAAGGAGACCTCTGGCTGTGAGAGGGAGACTGGCACCGTAATAGAGAGACCACCTGCTGTAATAGAGAGATCACCCACTGTGAAAGGGAGACTGGCACTGCAACAAGGAGACCTCCGGCTGTGAGAGGGAGACTGACACTGCAATAAGGAAACCACCTGCTGAGATAGAGATACCTCCCACTGTGAGAGGGAGACTGTCACTGTAATAGAGAGACCACCTGCTGTGAGAGGGAGACTGTTACTGTAATAGAGAGACCACCCGCTGTGAGAGGGAGACTGTCACTGTAATAGAGATACCTCCCACTGTGAGAGGGAGACTGTCACTGTAATAGAGAGACCTCCCGCTGTAATAGAGAGACCACCCACTGTGAGAGGGAAACTGGCACTGCAATAAGTAGACCTCCGGCTGTAAGAGGGAGACTGGCACTGCAATAAGGAGACCTCTGGCTGTGAGAGGGAGACTGGCACTGCAACAAGGAGACCGCCGGCTGAGAGAGGGAAACTGGCACTGCAATAAGGAGACCTCTGGCTGTGAGGGGGAGACTGGCACTGCAATAAGACCACCTGCTGAGATAGAGATACCTCCCACTGTGAGAGGGAGACTGTCACTGTAATAGAGAGACTACCCGCTGTGAGAGGGAGACTGTTACTGTTATAGAGAGACCACCCGCTGTGAGAGGGAGACTGTCACTGTAATAGAGATACCTCCCACTGTGAGAGGGAGACTGTCACTGTAATAGAGAGACCTCCCGCTGTAATAGAGAGACCACCCACTGTGAGAGGGAAACTGGCACTGCAATAAGGAGACCTCCGGCTGTGAGAGGGAGACTGGCACTGCAACAAGGAGACCTCCGGCTGTGAGAGGGAGACTGGCACTACAATAAGGAGACCTCTGGCTGTGAGGGGGAGACTGGCACTGCAATAAGGAGACCTCTGGCTGTGAGAGGGAGACTGGCACTGTAATAAGGAGACCTCCGGCTGTGAGAGGGAGACTGGCACTGCAATAAGGAAACCTCTGGCTGTGAGGGGGAGACTGGCACTGTAATAAGAAGACCTCTGGCTGTGAGGAGACTGGCACTGCAATAAGAAGACCTCTGGCTGTGAGAGGGAGACTGGCACTGCAATAAGGAGACCTCCAGCTGTGAGGAGGAGACTGGCACTGTAATAAGGAGACCTCTGGCTGTGAGGGGGAGACTGGCCCTGCAATAAGGAGACCTCCAGCTGTGAGGAGGAGACTGGCACTGTAATAAGGAGACTTCTGGCTGTGAGAGGGAGACTGGCACTGTAATAGGTTGTCCATCTTCCCAACCCTTCACTTTAGCAGGATTATTACGCCATTGGGAGGGGAATTCAGGGTGACCAGTCCTGCTTCCCTGCCTTTGGAAGAGCTGGACCAGAGGAGCGTGAGAAAGGAGACTTACAGCCTGGCTCTCCCTCTGTTTGCTTGAGAGTAGAACATTTGTAAGATTATTTTAAGGACAAATGAATGTGAGAGGAAACAAAGCCTGTTCTGTGGAGCCGAGCAATCTAATCTGCTGAGGTTACTGTGCTGAAATCAGCATTGCCTTGAAGAGATTAGAAAGTTTACAGTCCCCTGATGCAGGCAAGGATTGAGGAGATAAGAAGCACTTAATTCTCACCGTGTGGTCCACCTCCTGCCAAGAAGGATTTTCACAGGACTCCCCGGAATTAGCCAGTTTAACCTCTGCTTTTAAAGAACAAAGGATAAAAAAAAAGTCCCCTCCCCCACTGTATATTTTAGCAGGCAGGTAAAAGTTAATTTGTGAGAAATGTTTTGTTTTCCGGGTTGTTTGCAAGGCAGGCCCATGACTTAGGCAACTGCTGCTGATTTTTCTGGGAAAACCGGCCATCAGAAAGAGCTGGATCCGTTTTCACTGCTGAGATTTAGGCACATTTTCAGCTGAAAATCTTCCAGTGATATTTTCCTCTCAACGGTTGTTTGAAAACTGAAGCCGTTCCGGTCTCTCCCATGCAGGCTTGAATTCTACCCCTTTTCTTGGCTCTTGTAACCTTCGCTGGAAGTCTGTCCCAGGGGTGCCCCACCCTCTCCGTGCTCCAGCGCTGGAAGTCTGTCCCAGGGGTGCCCCACCCACTCCATGCTCCAGCGCTGGGAGTCTGTCCCAGGGATTCCCCACTCTCTCCATGCTCCAGCGCTGGGAGTCTGTCCCAGGGATTCCCCACTCTCTCCATGCTCCTGCACTGGGAGTCTATTCCAGGGGTGCCCCACCATCTCTGTGCTCCAGCACTGGGAGTCTGTCCTGAGATGCCCCACCATCTCCATTCTTCAGCACTGGGAGTCTGTCCTGAGATGCCCCACCATCTCCATTCTTCAGCACTGGGAGTCTGTCCCGGGATGCCCCACCATCTCTGTGCTCCAGCACTGGGAGTCTGTCCTGAGATGCCCCACCATCTCCATTCTTCAGCACTGGGAGTCTATTCCAGGGGTACCCCACCCTCTCTGCCTTATATTTTCGCACTTTCCCCTCAGCTTTATACAATGTCCCTTTGTCCTTCAGCTCCTCATTCTATGGAAAATGCTTTTCCCTGACACCCTGTTGAAGCCTGCTAGTGATCTGAATGTTTGCATCATATCTCCCCATTCCCATCTTTAACTCCCTCTGTCCCACTGTATGTGGCTTGTGAAGGTAATGTTTAGAGCCACTTCTACACATAAAATAGTTTTTTTCCATGTGGAAATAGGGTCAGCATCTGTGAGTAGAATTATGCATGTATTGCCAGCACACATGCACTTTTACGTGCAGAGAGCAGAGGAGTTCCTGGGGGGGGTACAGCACAGAAAAGAGCAGTGCAAGCCACAAACACTCACACACACTACTCCACTACTGAATAGTTACAGCACAGGCAGCAGCAATGCAAACTACGCACACATACACTGCTGCACTATAGGACAGGTATAGCACAGGCGGCAGCAATGCAAACTACGCACACATACACTGCTGCACTATAGGACAGGTATAGCACAGGCGGCAGTAATGCAAACTACGCACACATACGCTGCTGCACTATAGGACAGGTATAGCACAGGCGGCAGCAATGCAAACTACGCACACATACGCTGCTGCACTATAGGACAGGTATAGCACAGGCGGCAGCAATGCAAACTACGCACACATACGCTGCTGCACTATAGCACAGGTATAGCACAGGCGGCAGCAATGCAAACTACGCACACATACGCTGCTGCACTATAGGACAGGTATAGCACAGGCGGCAGCAATGCAAACTAAGCACACATACGCTGCTGCACTATAGGACAGGTATAGCACAGGCGGCAGCAATGCAAACTACGCACACATACGCTGCTGCACTATAGGACAGGTATAGCACAGGCGGCAGCAATGCAAACTACGCACACATACGCTGCTGCACTATAGGACAGGTATAGCACAGGCGGCAGCAATGCAAACTACGAACACATACGCTGCTGCACTATAGGACAGGTACAGCACAGGCGGCAGCAATGTAAACTACGCACACATACACTGCTGCACTATATGACAGGTACAGCACAGGCGGCAGCAATGCAAACTACGCACACATACACTGCTGCACTATAGGACAGGTACAGCACAGGCGGCAGCAATGCAAACTACACACACATACACTGCTGCACTATAGGACAG